>NC_060121.1:943438922-943742255 GCF_021461395.2 Schistocerca americana | reverse complement strand
TTGCGGAACCCATCTTGTGGACAGCTTTCTCATGTCCAAATGTTTATGCAAAATATTATGTATCTGTTCATTCGAGATGCCCACAGCACTAGCAGTCTCACACACCTTAACTCTTCTGTCATCCAACACCATAACATGGATTTTGTCAATGATTAAAAAAACATCCAGATCACAATAGTTTATTTATTTTAGTGTGATAACCAGTTTCAGTCTATAAGACGATCTTCAGAAAAACCCACTGGTACTACAGCAGTTGCGACAGGTACCAGTAGGGATTACTCAGCAACTCTGTGAACTGGATCTACATGTCACCTCAAGCCCCTGGTTAAAGATCGTCTTAAAAGACCAAATCCAGTTACCAGAATCGATAAAAGTATTGTGACCTGGACTGATTTTTATTTAAAAACCTTGTAATGTTGAAAAGTGAATGAATCCTATGTCTTGTTCTGTGAAACGATCAATGACATAAAATACTAATGGGAATACACATTTTAGCCCAGAAGATGCAGCATACATGATTGGGAGATATTAAGTTGATGTACTTACAATTCAGGCTAGTATACAGATTTAGCTTTGTAGATGCTTTCTTCAAGCAGATGATACGGCATCACCAACAATGGGTGAAAATTATATTCAGTATGACTAATGAGGAATCAGGTAGAGGCTTATCTGCTTCAGCTGCTAACAAAATTAATTTGATGAAACAGTTCTAAAGACACATTTCTGCTGTACCTGCTGTCTCTGAGTCTAAGGACCACAAATTCCCAGATATGTAAAGCTAAATGATCAAACGTGTTTGTGAACACTGTATTAATGATGAATATGGATTAAGAGGTATATCATGTTATCATAATGAAAGTTTCTCAATACAGTTTTGTAGTGATATACGATATAGCTTTACCTGTTAAGGTATGTAATGTATGTAGGCATTAAAGTAGTGAATACTAATCAATCAATTAGTTAACTTGTGATATGCTGCTGAAAAAAAAAAAAAAATAGAATGTCCATAAGTAGAATTTTAATTATAGTGTAAGTAAGTACTGATAGGACAGATGAGACTGTCAAACGCTGTTCATTTATGTTTCAAAGGCTATTTGATAAATACATGTCAGTTTAACAGACTTCATTGCCTGTTAGCAAACAAATGGAGAGATGGAAGGAGGGATGGGAGTTGGGGAGTAGTGCCACAAAACTGTTGATACTAACTTTCATACTCTTGCAACTGGTGTAGTCAGAGATAATGTCTAATTTGGCTAGAATTTGTTCCATTGGAGTACCGTTTAATATATTTAATTTTTTCTCTTTTGCAAATGACTCTCATCCCCCCCCCCCCCCCCCCCCCCCCCCATTGACAGAAACAATGTTATTTTTTAGATATCCTTGGTAAAATTTATGGTATAGGTTTTATGTAAAGACCACATGCTTCATTGGAGTGAACAGCAGCTACTTACGTATTATCTCCACAGGAAGCAACTTTCCCTATGCACCGACAAAGAGCTATATCATTCAGATTATCTCGGTGATTCTTTACTTGGAACAACTCTTGGCCCACTTCCTTTATGTGTGTCGATATGGCCACAAAGTAACCAGCACTAAACCCGAGCAGAATATATCCATCACCAAACCTAAAATAAGAAATACATTATAACAAAACCAGTACAGCACAAACATTAAGACAAACTTCCATATTTTCTAGCCTGTTGAGTGGAATAAAAATTCTTTAAATTGGGGAAAAAACAACAGTCTCCATACAGTGCCTTAATATTAACAAAAGAAATACATGCAGGAATACACTTCAAGAAAACAGTACAGTGATTTCAGTAGAACAAAGATTTCACCATACTGTTTTCGCGAAGTAGCATATTTTATGCACAATAATTGCATTTTCTTTGCCAAAAAAGGCAATATTTTCTTTTTTTCTATAAATTCAATATACTTAAGTGAGAAACAACTTGTACATCAAAGATGAGATCGGAACAAGAAGGAAATAATTAATTATATTTTCAAGTACTGGGAAGTCCAGAATGTAATAATGACAATACAGAAAGGATAGATTGCTACTCACCGTCTAGAGGAGAAGTTGGATCACAGACATGCACAATGAAAAGAATAATAAAAATATTTCAGCTTCTGAACAAAATCCTTCTTCATAAGTATAAATCTCACACAATTACTCGTACCCATGTGGCTACTCTGTCCAGACATTAAGGCCCGGCTATGAATGCATCGACTTGGGCAGCAATTGGGTCACGTGAATGGTGGTGGGGATAAGTAGGTGAATGCTGGGGCTGGGGGCGGGGCAGGGGCAGGGGAGGGTCAGAGAAAAGGAAATGAGGAAAGGCACTGTTGCCTAAAGAGACCTGCAACATAATAAGGAACCTGTCCTCCAAAAACCTCAGTCCCCCTAGAAGTATCAGTCCTCTCCAAAGGTCTTACCTTCTGCCCCATTCCCAAATTCCATCGTGCTGAGCTTGTTAAAGACCTCCTCTCAAACTTCCAGTCCTACGGCAGAAATACTTTCTCCCCATTAACCCTACCAACCAGACTCAACCTAAAACCATTATTAAACCATACCTGATTCAGTTTAGTCTTTATCCAACAGTGATCCACCCCCAATGACTCCCAGAACAACCCCTGTTAATTTTCCAGAATTTTCTGACCTCGAACATTACCTCTCCATCATTCCCCAAATCCCTCAACATGGAAATCAACCTCACATCCATAGAAAACAAAAAAACCACAATCCACCACCTAAAAACTGACGGCAACCTTATAATCCTATCTGCCACGAGAGGCTTCACCACTGTGGTTACGAGTCATAAATATTAACCTGTTGGAAGGATTCTGCCAGATGTCAGATATATCCAATACAAGTCCTGCCTCAGGAACTCCACTCCAGAAATCCAGCACAATCTACAGCCTCTCCTCAAAACCTTGGGTCCAACTCCAAACTTCTTTGCTCTCGTGGATCAACACCTTCAGCCTATACCCATAGCCTCCCCTTCTACGTAAAAAACATCAACCACTTTCTCCACAGACTCCTCATGGTTCCTATTCCTTTACCACATGCTCGTCACTGTCAATATCACCTAATTCTATACTAATATCCTCAATGCCCAAATTTTGTCACGACAGAGCACTACCTTTCCGAATTCCCGACTGATGCCAAATCTACAACCTCCTTCCTAGTCACAATGACCAACTATTTCTTCACCCATAATTACACCTCCTTTGAAGGCATCACCTAAAAACAAATCTGTGGTACAGCAATGAGAACCCACATGGCACCATCTTACAGTAATCTATTCATGGGTCATCTACAGGAATTCTTCCTAACCATTCAGAATCCCAAACCCATTACCAGGTTCAGATTCACTGATGTCACCTGCATGATCTGGACAGAGGGTGTCCTCATCTTCATGATCTGGACTGAGAGTGAGGATGCTCTATTCATATTCCACCAGAACCTCAATATCTTCACCACATTAGTTTCACCTGGTCCTCCTCAGGCCAACAAGCTACATTCCTTGATGTCAACCTCCACCTCAAGGATGGCTACATGAGTACCTTTGGCAATGACAAAACTAAGAACCACCAACAATACTTCCACTTTGACAGCTGCCACCCATACTGCACCAAGAAGTTCCTTTGATACACCCTAGCCACCTGAAGTCAACCTATCTGGAGCGATGAGTGGTCCATCTCCAAAAATACCATGGATCTCAGTGATGCCTACACAGACTGAAATTACACCGACAACCTTCTCTGGAAACAGATTATGCATGCTTTGTCTCACCAGTCACCCACTATCCTCCACACACCCACAGTCCAACTACAAAGGAGAGTCCCTCTTGTGTGTCAGTACCACCCACAACTGAAGAATTAAATCACATTCTCCACCTCGGTTTCAATTATCTGTCATCCTGCCCTAAAATGAGAAACATCCTGCCCACTATCCTTTCCATACTTCCCACAGTGGTATTCCATCAACCACCCAACCTAGGCAATATCCTCAGCTGCAATGATTACTAACAAGCTGCCTGTCCACATGAATGGCCATTGTTAAACTGTGACCTGACCAAAGACAGATCACCCAGTTGCTGTACATACTGCCAAACATGAAATTCTTCTCTTTAACAACTGCTTCACCGCCTGTGCCATCTACATCCTTTACATTGACACCAGCTTTTCTGAATTGCGCACGTAGAAACTCTCACTACAACATATCGTTTGTTCTTGTAAGACCACTGGCCTTAACCTTCACTAGACCCTACACTCCACCTGCATATCCTCTTCCCTGCTATCACTACAGTACACACACAATTTTGTCATAAACCTTAAATATTTCTGGTATTCTTTTTCAATGTGCCTGTCTACGACTTGGTGGCACATATATTACATTTTTGTGTGATGAAATCCTCTTGAGTTACCATTGGGGTATCTGCTTTGACAACTGTGTCTTGCAAAATGGTGATGAGACTGACACTTAATGAAACACCACAGAATTTCAGTACCACCATGCAGATGAAAGCTCAAGAATATTTCAACAGTATTCGCCAGAAAGTCAACATTCACTTATACATTTTTAAGTGTTTCTCTGTCTGGTCTTTGATTACATGTTTCACAATTTGTGGCTTACGTAATTAGATGTTGCCCAACTCAAATTATGGAAAATATTTTCACTGTAAGCAGTTTACCTTTTTCCATAAGCATCTTGTTTGGGCTTCTATTGTACTACAATACTTTAGTTATTTTACATTGTGATTTTAAAACAATAGCCAGCATTTTAGATGGAGAACAAGAGAGAGAGTTTACAATGTTTGCTCTAGATGTCCTTAATTTTTCTTGAAGTTTGTGTTCTGCACTTACAAGGAGAGGCCCTCGGGGGAGGGATTGACTTTTTGAAACTGTCTATATGGAGTTGTAGGTTACAGTGCCAATTATTTCATTCTGGAGCCATTCATGCTGAATTGACAAAAAATTTGTAATTTTTCTTGATGTTTTACAGCTTAAAACTGATAATCACTCATATATTGATAATGTGGCGTAGTGGTTAACATAGTACCTGACATGCAGATGTTGAGTTCAAATCTCACGTGCTTTGAAACTTTTAATTTTTAAAACTTTATTGAAATTATTTTGATCATTATTTATATTCAATTAATTGGATTAAAGGTAATTCTTTTTAATTTCTAATCCCTTCACTTCTCCGATTTTTTCTTCCTGTCACACTTTTTCTTCTGGAAACTTTGTGCATATGATTTTAATTATCGATATGGATATAATAGAGGGAAACATTCCACGTGGGAAAAATATATCTAAAAACAAAGATGATGTGACTTACCAAACGAAAGCGCTGGCAGGTCGATAGACACACAAACATACACACAAAATTCAAGCTTTCGCAACTAACGGTTGCTTGATCAGGAAAGAGGGAAGGAGAGGGAAAGACGAAAGGATGTGGGTTTTAAGGGAGGGGGTAAAGAGTCATTCCAATCCCGGGAGCGGAAAGACTTATCTTAGGGGGGAAAAAAGGACAGGTATACACTCGCACACACACCCATATCCAACCGCACATACACAGACACAAGCAGACATTTGTAAAGGCAAATGAAAAAAATTAATATGACGACGTGACAAATGATTAGAAATTTAAAAAAAAAATTACATTTAAAGCAGTTAATTGAATAAAAATAATGATGCAAGTCAATGCAATAAAGATTTAAAAATACAGAATTCCAAAGCAGCATATAGGATTCGAGCATACAACCTTCTGCACATAAGCACATTTGTTAGCCGCTGCACCATGATGTCAATATATGACCTATTATCAATTTTAAATCTCTAAAAAATCACAGAAAATCATGAAACTTTTTTTGTTAATTACTTGCTAATAAAGGCTGGTCAGGACGAATGGCTTGAAGTTGAGATACCTGGGATCCAATCCTACATCACTGTATGCATGGTTTCAGAAAGTCAATCTCACCACTGCGGAACCCTCCTTGCCAGGTAAAACTGACAGCTAATTGAAAACAGAAATAAGTATCAGTCGCAACTTCAATCATGTGATAAGCTTTAAGCAACACAAGAATTATTTCAAACAATCTTTATGACATCTCTAATAGTCTGAATATTGCCAATGCAAAGAAACAACAACTCAAGCAATGAGCAAATAGTGAAGTAGAAAAAAATGGCTTTGCAAACATTGAAACAACTATAAAAAATTGAACAAAAGACACTAAGAAATTTTTGGCAGTCTCTGCACTTGTTTCCTGAATCCTGTTCGGCAAACTTTCTACACTTCCTCATCACTTGCTTTTTCCCTTCAATTGGTTGGGTTGGGGTTGGGCTGTTTGGGGGAAGAGACCAAACTACGAGGTCATCGGTCTCATGGAGTTAGGGAAGGACGGGGAAGGAAGTCGGCCGTGCCCTTTCAGAGGAACCTTCCCGGCATTTGCCTGGAGCGATTTAGGGAAATCACGGAAAACCTAAATCAGGATGGCCGGACGCGGGATTGAACCGTCGTCCTCCCGAATGTGACCTTCAATTGGTTTCTGCTTTTGTACAGTGTGTGTTTTATTAAGATGTCTCTTTTGCATCTCCCTTGGAGCTTCCATTGGAAGATGTAGTCCCTTTATTATTTTTAATCTATTTTCATACAGGGTCATTCCACTTCCTGCGTATTTGTTCTACAAGAATGCACATTGAAAATTAGCTTGACAATTATAATCAAAAGAATAGTTTTTAGGCCAGTGGACAATCTTTTGTTTACATAAATAATACAACAGAATTTGGTCCTGCCTGTCGGTCCCAGACACATTTGCACTGTATTTGGCACTTGACAGTGGCTTTGAGACTATTTGTTGGCATATATCCATCGCATGTACCACTTTATTATGATAGTCTTCCATTTTCTTATCATCACGCTTTGCCAATAGCAAGCAACTGTACTTCCTTCACCCAGTTCTGCAGAAATAACTTTTTTAGTCCTATTCCTGCTGTTTAACATTAGTGTCCCATGCAATACATATTCAGATTCAATAAGGTGTCACCCAATGAAAAACTACTGTAATATTTGTCTATTTAAGATGACAGCCAACTCGCAGCTTCTCCTTTTCAGCATAAGAAGTTCCACCCATATTGTAAAGCATCCCCTTGCACATGGTGCATTTATTTCTAAAATCCACGTGGATTGTTCAGTGTGTATATTTTAATGCCATATTTATGCCTTTTGTTTCATACACTTTGTCTACACTTTAAACACTAATGGACAATCTTCCCCTGGATGGAATGATTGATTCATCCAAAGACAGGCCACTTCCAGGATAATACACAGGAGACATTCTATGTTAAACATGGAAAATCCAGGAAGGAATAATGACAGTATTATGAAAATGTTAGATTGCTACTCAGCATATAGCGGAGATCCTGAGTTGCAGATAGTCACAACAATAGACTGTCAAACAACTGAGCTTTCGGCCAAAAAGACCTTTCGGAATTAGGCAACATACAAACACATACAGTTGCGCGAATGTGTGTGTATGGTGTCTAATTTCAATGAAGGTCATTTTGGCAGAAAGCTAAAATGTTTAACAGTCTTTTGTTTTGTCTATTTGCGATGGAGTAGCAGTCTATTTTCATGACATTCTATTGTTAAAATTATTTAGTTTAACTCATATAACTGATCATTTCATTTGCATGTCCTAACTGTGGATTTTTAACAAAATATAATCAATGCAAGATTATTGTATACTGGTACCTACTCATATTCTGCACAATTATTCTATTTTGAAAGAGCTGACCTTTGTTCTAGTAGTGTTGGGATTGGACAGATTTCACATTACCCGTGCGTAAATAAAACAGCCAAAAAGATAAGTTTCTGTCTATGCAAACATGTTTCAAACAACAAATTTTAGGCTCATTCAAAGCATTATCGCTCAGAAATATGACCACAGCATTATATATACTAAGATGGTATCTGTTCTTTTGGACATGTCCGAAAGAACAGATACCATCGGTGACCATGCAGCTCATTAGAATGAAATTACAATTAAATGAACACCCTTAGCTGCTTACAGGCATTGACAAACGTCAATGGGGACAGATGAAAATGTGTGCCCCGACCGGGACTCGAACCCGGGATGTCCTGCTTACATGGCAGATGCTCTATCCATCTGAGCCACCGAGGACACAGAGGATAGCGCGACTGCAGGGATTTATTTCTGGCACGCCTCCCGCGAAACCCACATTCTCAACGTATTGTCCCACACTACGTCCATAGTGTCCCCGTCCATTATACTCATTACTTGCGGCACGTTGCCGATTCCCGTAAGAGTTCGGGCACTGTTCGTGCATTCGCACAGAAGAAGAAGATGGTCGAATGGCCGGTGAGCCTTAACTATATATATACTAAGACGGTATCTGTTCTTTCGGACATGTCCGAACGCTTAGCGGCCACTCAACCATCTTCTTCTTCTGTGCGAATGCACAAACAGTGCCCGAACTCTTATGGGAATCGGCAATGCGCCGCGAGTAATGAGTATAATGGATGGGGTCACTACGGACGTAGTGCGGGACAATACGTTGAGAATTTGAGAATGTGGGTTTTGCGGGAGGCGTGCCAGAGATAAATCCCTGCAGTCGCGCTATCCTCTGTGTCCTCGGTGGCTCAGATGGATAAAGCATCTGGCATGTAAGCAGGAGATAATGGGTTCGAGTCCCAGTTGGGGCACACATTTTCATCTGTCCCCGTTGATGTATGTCAATGCCTGTAAGCAGCTAAAGGTGTTAATTTCATTGTAATTTCATTCTAACGAGCTGCATGGTCACCGATGGTATCTGTTCCTTCGGACATGTCTGAAAGAACAGATACCATCTTAGTATATATATATAGTTAAGGCTCACCGGCCACTCAACCATCTTCTTCTTCTGTGCGAATGCACGTAAAGTGCCCGAACTCTTACGGGAATCGGCAATGCACCGCGAGTAATGAGTATAATGGACGGGGTCACTACGGACGTAGTGCGGGACAATACGTTGAGAATTTGAGACTGTGGGTTTTGCGGGAGGCGTGCCAGAGATAAATCCCTGCAGTCGCGCTATCCTCTGTGTCCTCGGTGGCTCAGATGGATAGAGCATCTGCCATGTAAGCAGGAGATCCCGGGTTCGAGTCTCGGTCGGGGCAAACATTTTCATCTGTCCCCGTTGACGCATGTCAATGCCTGTAAGCAGCTAAGGGTGTTCATTTCATTGTGATCACAGCATTGTCGTTCATTTAATCAACTATACACTGGAGCATCCAGGATGGAATAATGGCAGTATTATGGACAGGAAAAATTGCTATTCACCATAGAGAGTAAATGTTGAGTCACAATAGGGATAACAAAAAGACTGCTAAACACACCTTAAGTATGTTCACAGCATTGTCATTCATTTCATCAACTATACATTGGAGTATGCAGGACGGGGGGGGAGGGGGGGAACAGTATTATGATACGGAAAAATCGCTACTCATTATGGAGAGATGTTGAGTCACAGACAGGCATAACAAAAAGATTGCTAAAGTGTGAGCTTTCTGCCAAAAGGCCTTATTCTAACACAGAAAAAACATACACATTCATGCAAGCACAACTCTCAAACACGACCCCTGTGTCTGGCCACTGAGGCTGTACTATTAGCAACTGTGCCTCATGGAGGTGCAATCTTGGTGGAGGAAGTAAGGAGAAGGCTGTGACAGGGAGGGGAAAGGATAGCAGAGCTGGGGTGGGGGAGAGTGTTGTACTGCTTCTTGCAAGCAGGAATGTGGTGTGGACACGGTAGGGCTGGCCAGGTGCAGCTGGGAAGTTTGGGGGTGTGGCTGAAGGATGGGTGAAAGACAGGGACCAGCGAAGGTTGAGGCCAGTGGGGTTATGGGAATATTGGATGTATTGCAGGGAAAGTTCCCACCTGCACAATTCAGAAAAGCTGGTGTTGGTACAAAGGATCTAGATTTCGCAAGGTGTGAAGCAGTCGCTGAAGTGAAAAATGTTGTGTTGGGCAGAATGTTCAGCAACTGGGCAGTCCAGCTGTCTCTTGGCCATAGTTTTTCAGTGACCACTCATGCAGACAGATAGTTTGTTGGTTGTGATGCCCACACAGAATGCAGCACAGTGGTTGCAGCTTACTTTGTATATAACATGATTTATTTCATGTGCTTCCTTGCCTTTGATGATGGTTGTGACCGGATTGTGTAGGTGGTGATGGGAGGATGTACAGGACAGGTCTTGCATCCACGTCTATTACAATGATGTAAGTCATTAGGCAAGGTGTTGGTAGCACGGATGGCATACGGAAGGACAAAGATATTGCGCAGGTTAGGTTGGCACCAGAATACCAATATGGGAGGGGTTGGAAGGATAGAAGGTAAGACATTTCTTATTTCAAGGTACAAGAAGAGCTAGCTGAAACTCTGGTGTAGAATGTGATTCAGTTGTTCCAGTCCTGGGTGGTATTGAGTCACAAGGGGAGTGCTTCTTTATGGTCAGATGGTGGCAATGTGGGAGGTGGAAGGTAACTGGAGAGACGAGGCAGGGAGGTCTGTTTCTGTACATGGTTGGGAGTGTAGTTTTAGTCTGTGAAGCCCTCAGTGAGCCCTTGATCTTTGAAGAAAGACTACTTGTCACTACAGATTGTGAAGGACATGGTTGGCTAGGCTGTATGGAAGGGATCTCCTGGAAGAGAATTGGCAGTAGCTGTTGAAGTGGAGGTATTGCTGGTAGTTGGCAGGTTTGACATGGAGAAAGGTCCTAATGTAGCGATCATTGAGGTGGAAGTCAGCATTGACAAATATGATTTGCTTGGTTAAGAAGGACCAGTTGAAGCGAACAGAAGATAAGGTATTGAGACCTCCTGGAGGAGTGTGGATAGTGTGTCCTCACCCTTGGTCTACATCACAAAGATATCATCAATGAATCTGAACCAAGTGAGGTCTTTGGGATTATGGGTGGTTAGGAAGGATTCCACTAAATGGCCTATGAATAGGTTGGTATATGATGGTGCCACGTGAGTGCCCATTACTGTACTACAAATTTGTTTGTAGGGAATGTCTGCAAATGTGAAGTAATTGCGGGTGATGATATAGTTGATCTTCGTGACCAGGAAGGAGGTTGTAAGTTCGGTATTAGTCAGGCATTGGGAAAGGTGTATTCAATAGGGCCAAGGCCATGGGCATTAGGTATGATAGTGTAGAGGGAAGTGGCATCAACAGCGACAAGCAGTGCATTTTGTAGTAAAGTAACAGGAACTGTGGAGAGTTAGTGGAGGAAATGGCCAATTTTGAACCCTGCCTGACTCAGTTCACTCCTCCATCCAGCTGTGATACACCCCCACTGCTCCACCCTCCCCTCCCCCCCTCCCCAATTCATCATCTATTAACCATTCTTGAATTTCTTAACCTGAAACCCTGCCTCACCATCATTCCCCAAATCCCTCAACATGAAAGCTAACCTTCTATTTGCCGAAAGAACTGCAATCCACCCCCTAAGAACTACTCCTGACCTTACAAGTCTACATGCCAATAAAGGCTCCATTACTCCAGTTTTGAACTGAAAGGATTAGCTGGTAAAAGGACTCGGCCAGCTGCAGGTTCATCCACCTACAAACCCTGCCACAATGACTCTATTATAGAAATACATCAGAACCTTCAGTCTCTCCTCCGTCCTTAGACCTCTCTGAGAACCTCTCCACTGAGTCTTTCTCTCTCTCTCTCTCTCTCTCTCTCTCTCTCTCTCTCTCTCTCTCTCTCTCTCTCTCTCTCTCTGCTCCAGAACTCAACACGCACACGTAAACCCACACAAACCATACACCACTGACCCCAAATACAATTCAAACTCGTGCGCCTCACCCAGCCAAACACGCTACAAAACAAATGAACAGCATACAGTCACAACAACACGTAATGGCAGCAAAAACTCTGCCTATGTTTTGAGAAATCGTAAAAGTACAGTGCCAAGTGACCATGTACATACCTTAAGGTATGTTAACTAATGCATACATCCACTTTTCGCCAATTAAGCTATCAATGGATCTTTGACATAATGTTATAAACAACACAAATGTTAATATGTAATGACAATTTGACAGTTAAAAATAAAAATTAAACCCACTGATGATAGCACAAAAGTGCGGAAACATGTATGGGTGAAATAAAACAGAAAAAAGGTGTCCTGCATAAGACAGAACTTCTCATCCCACTCAAAGACAAGTTTTCTGTAAAAATGAATGTATCTTTTGATTTGATAAAATACAATCCCTATGTGCTTATACTAAATTTTAGACACTCTCAACAATCCAGCACTTCCGCTAATCCGGCGTGGGAGGAATGGCCAGTTTAGCAAGATTCTAGTGCACTAGTAAAGGGCATAAACACATCCACACCAGGCATAGGCTGGATGATTTTGCAATAAAACTACAACTCATTTGTTGGAAACTGCTTCCATCTTAACCTTGCAGTATTTTATAATGTAAAAATTCAGACAAATAAATTTGACTTATAGGCACCAGGAGTAAAGACCAGCGGGCACACAATAAATGGTACTTCTTGCATGAATTTAGTAGGCATTCAAATGGATAACAAACTGAAGTGGCACCGGTATACCCCCTTCTCCAGCATTAAACATATGAATCAACTTTCATTGTTAAGAGAACTACTTTCACATCTTCATTTGTTGAACCAACAAAGACTGTGGCTATGGAAGAAAAACAACACACAAATTACAAAATGAAATTGCTCAAGGCACTTAATTTGTATGCAAACATACTTCAAAATTAGAGATTTAGTGGCCGCAGTGATTTAGACACTGGATTCAGCCATTCAGTTCTCCACAAATCACATCAGGTGAATCTCATGATGGTTCTCTGAATAGGCTATGTCTGCCTTTTTTCCCTCTATTGAACTGAGCAAGTGCTTCATATAAAATGACAACACTACTGGCCAGGTTTGGAAACTATAATCTCTCATGTCTCTCATGCAGACAGCATGCCAAAGAACAATGGGGCTCCTATAAAAATTCTAATAGCTACATGCTGTTCACAATTGCAATAACAGATTAGACTGAAAGGTCCTATGAAGTGTCTTCCTTGCGACTGTGATAAAAGACCAGGATCATCATTTTAAAAACTTTTCCCAGAGCAGGCCCCACCACACACACACACACCAATAAGTGAATATCAAACTACATACAGACAAAACAACACAAACAAAAGATGAATAAAAACCCTGAGGACAGTTGGCAACACTATACACTGTAAACACAAGCCACCAACAAACAGTGAAAGAACGAAAGTGAAATAGTCACATGAAAAGCGTTTGAAAATATAAAAAAATTGCTCATTCTGGTGTACACAGGACAACTGAGTACAATTTCAGAATGATACATACAGAACAGTAAGATCACAAATGTAAGTAGAACCAAATAATAATTCAACCTTATGAGTGATGCCCTTCAAATTGCTGTTTCTCATTCAACAATAAAAGAATAACTACAATACAGTATCACATCTGTAATCATTATATCACACAACTACTATATTTATTATTATTATTATTATTAGCGAATGTCCCCATGGGAGAACGATAAGCAGGTGATTAACATTTCTTAATGTTCTTCTTATTTCCCCAGTATTTCTTCATTGCCTCCCCAAAGGCCTTCTTCCTTTCTTCGGTCCACTTTGGTCGGAAAGGTTTAGATTCCGTCTCTGGAGTAAACTTCCACTTGTCGATTTTTCTTCTGAATTTATCCCGGTCTGATGTGTTTGTTATGTCAATTTTTGCCTTTTTCAAATCCTTCTTAACTTCAGTTACCCAGGGTATTGTTGCCTTAAGTGATGTCATATAGTCCAATAGACGTTTAGTTAACCTGTTTCCAGGTAATCTGTCTATATGTCCATAAAACTTCATCCGCCTCTTCCTGATATCTGCCTCGATGTTTGATATTTTTTCGGTTGTCTCGGTAGTCTGCAGCCTGTATCCATCTTGTGTGTATCGTGGTCCTAGGATTTTTCTAATAATTTTTCTCTCTACTTTCTTAATTTCGTGTAAATCTAATTTTCTATTCAGGGAGAGTGTTTCACTTGCATATGTGACTGTTGGTTTGATGACTGTGTTGTAGTGTCTGATTTTAGTGCCTTTTGATAGACATTTCTTGTTATATATATTTTGAATAAGTCCGAATACTTTCTTGATTTTCTGTAATCGGTTTTTTTGTGCTATTTTCTCAAGTCCTGTTGGTTCAATAACTTCACCGAGATACTTAAAGTGCTTGACTCTAGTTATTTCACCATACTTTGTTTTTAGTTTCGAAATATCTAATTTTGAGCAGATGAATTCTGTCTTCTCAAAGGAGATTTGCAGGCCAACCTTCTCAGCACATTCTTTAAGTGTCTCAATTTGTTTTACTGCTGTTTCTTCACTGTCAGTTATAATTGCCAAGTCATCTGCAAACGCTAAATAAGGGATGTTCAATTTTCCTTTACCTCTTCCTAGTTCAATTGGCTTCCAAAAGCTTTGTTTCCTTAGTGTTACTTCCCACTCTTTCATAACTTTGTCCAAAACTATATTGAATAATAGTGGTGAGATCCCATCTCCTTGTCTTACTCCTGTTTTAATTGAGAATGGTTCCGAAATTTCCCCTCTGAATTTAATTTTTGATTTGGTTTCTGTTAGTGTTTGTTCAATTAGTTTTCGGGTTTTAGTGTCTAGGCCTCGTTCTTCGAGAATGTGACATAGAGACTGTCTGTCTATGGAATCGTATGCCTTTTTGAAATCAACGAATGTGCAGATTATTGGTTTTGACCTGATTGCTTTAATCTTTAAAATAGTTTTAAGGTTGAATATCTGTTCCGGGCATGATCTATTAGGACGAAAGCCTGCTTGGTAGTCTGAAATTGTATGTTCTAGTTGTTCTTGTGCCCTCTTTAGGAGACATGCAGATAGAATTTTGTAGGTAACTGGTAAAAGTGAAATGCCTCTGTAGTTGTTTACGTCTGATCTTTCTCCCTTTTTGTGCAATGGGTGAATTAGTGCACACTTCCACTCCTCTGGGATATTTTCTGTCTGCCAAATTTCTTTGATGATGCTAGTGATCTCTTTTAACGAATTTGGACCAAGGTTTTTCAGTAGTTCAGCTACAATTCCATCTTCTCCCGATGATTTATTATTTTTGAGTTTTCTAATGTGACTATAAATTTCTTCTTGAGATGGTGGTAGTGAAGTCTCATTCGTGTGTTCTGGTTGTAATCTGGGGAATCTTGTACTTGGTTGTGGGCAATTTAGGAGTTGTGAGAAATATTTAGCTAGTTCTTGGCAATTTTCTTTGTTAGTTAGTGCCAATTTTCCATTCTGTTTCCGGAAGCAGAGATTTTGTGGAGTGTATCCTTTGATTTGATTTGCGAATATTTTATAAAAATCTTGAGTGTTGTGGTTCTTAAAGTTTTCTTCAATTGTGTTTAGCTGTTCATTAAGGTATTTTCTTTTAGTTTGTCTAAGTATTTTAGCTGTTTGTTTTCTCACTTTGAAAAATGTTTGTTGTGTGGTTTCTGATTTGTCACAATTGTAATTTAAAAAGGCTTGTTGTCTCTCTTCTAATGCGTTATCACAATTCGAATTCCACCATGGATGCTTGGATATTTTCTTTAACGGAATCAAATCTTTTGCTTTCTGTATAATTTTCGTTCGGAAATCTTTCCAGTTGTTTGTTGGTTGTTTATCCCATGCTTCTGTAATTTCTGATTCCTTGATATTTTTCAAGTCAAATTTGGGAATTAGTGGTGATTTCCTTTGGCGTTTCCTTTTTGGAGTGAATTTAATTTTAACTCTGGTAAGGTAGTGGTCAGAATCTATATTTGCCCCTCTGCGGACTTGAACGTCGTGTATTTCTTTCTGGAAGTCATAGGAGATCGCAACATGGTCTATTTGGAATTCACCAAGCTGAAGGTTTGGTGATCTCCATGTTTTTTGTTTCTTGGGGTCTTTTCGAAGTGATGTTGTCACGATTTTTAGGTTGTTTTGCTGACATAACTCGATGAGTCTCATGCCGTTCTTGTTTGTGAATTTGTGTGCAGGGTAATTACCGACTGTTTTTTTATATTTCCTCTCTTTGCCAATTTGCGCGTTGAAATCCCCTAGAAGAATTTTTACATCCTCCTTTGGAATTTTGGACATTTCAGTTTCGAGTTTTTCCCAAAATTTTTCTGTCTTCTCCGGTTCTTTTTTGTTGGCAATGTTGGTAGGTGCATGAACATTAATAAATGTATATATTTTGTTGGTGTGCTTGATTCGCATGGTCATTAGTCTGTTACTGATTTGATTCATGTCTATAACAGAGTCAAGGGTGTCCTTATTTACAATAAAAGCCATGCCAAATATTGCAGCTCCTTTGCCAATTTTCTTGTCTGTTTTACTTTTAAAGATACGGTAATTGTTGTAGTCTATTGTTTCTGAATCAGTGAATCTGGTCTCTTGGAGAGCAAGGATTTGAATTTTCTGTTTGTTGAGTTCTGTTGTAAGATTATGAAGTTTGCCTGTCTGAATTAGTGTCTGAATGTTAAAAGTGCCAATAAATGTATGGGACTTTCGTGGACGTTTACTAGAGAACTCCGACTTTCTCTGTCGTACGAGCCCAAGCTCCCCAGAATCCGATAGCTTGGTTGTCGCCACAGGGCGAGTGGATTGGCCACCTGGGGTAATATTAATTTTACTTGTACGAATCATACTGCTTGTAATTAAGTTCCAGCTAATGCTGGGTAGTTAGAACCAGGGATTGTTAGTTCCTGGAGCTTGGTGTTCAGCCGCACCTCACATGGTGAACAGACGCTGGCCAGAGTACCGGTGGTTGCCACACAGACGTGTCTGGGCTTTTCAATATGCTTTATCTTGTTGATAAATATATAAAACAAACATCTGTGACAGGTTACTGAACATGCTTCATAAATAAAAAGAACCAAAAGGCAGAAGCCACAGATTAAACAGCCTTTCATTTATTTGCATAGACGGATCACATATCCAAAAACATTTATGTGATCTTTGCACCTACAAATTACGATTATTTCTTACCATCACTTCTCGTACCATCAACATACAGATATGAAAAATATTTATTTTTAAAATTCAAGGTACACAAACCATTTGTATGTGACAACATGGCCATATCGTTGTTGGAATGCTAACTCCACAGGATTGTCAGGGTCATGAAGATTGTAAAGGAAAAGTGTTCGCTTTCCCACCAGAAGACTGACCTACAATCAGAGGAAAGAGGTTTTATTACTTTTGAATTACGAATAATATTACGAATTTAAAATACAAGATCAATATCAATATTCAATAACAAGTAAGTTAAATATTGAGTCCCAAAATTAAATATAAAAATTTATCTTCAAACAAAAGGATTTCCACATTAAATATATATGCATGCAAATGGTTGTGTTGCCATTAAGGACAATGTGTAAGTAAAAGTAACAAGGAAGACAATAGTTTTGATTACCCACGGGACAGCTATTGGCCCATTGGTACAAGATACACCATGCATAAGATAACATTTCACAAATACTGTGCAGACCTTCACCAGATGACCGAGAACTTCACACTATCTGTGTAACGATTTTCCCAAAGAAGACAGGAATTGTGCTGAGTGAAGAAATGTTTAAAAAAAAAAAATTGGCTAACTACTGTTATTACAGTCTTAGGAATGATATGGCTAAAAGGAGAAACTGCACACACCAGTGGGAATACAGGGCAAGTTTTGCAGCACCATGATAAGTCCTGAGTTAACATGCCTGTATGGAATGGAGATCAACAAGCTGTTGCTGATTGCACACATATCTCATTCTGATGCTGTATTTCTTGTCACTGCTGGGAAATGGGACGACATTACTCACAGCTTACAGCTGAATAAAAAAGGGTAACCATCCTGGTGTTGAACACTATGCAACACAGGAGTCCTGTAATTACTTTTTAGACTACGTGTAAGAATACTAGAGCGACTGACCTTGTCCATTTGATGTTTTTCATTTGGATTGCTCCCTGGACTGCACATTCACAATGATTTTGCTATGCTCTGGACTTTGGGTTTGGCCAGTCGTTCACTTCACGAACTCCACTCATACAATGGTTTCTCCCTATAATTGCCACAAGGCTCGAAAAAAGTTGGTGTCATCAAATTGTGCCCAGATCGTGAGCCATGGCATCAACAGTGTCACTGCCCTTTTGTGACACCACCTGTTTAGCATGCTGCAAATCAGAGCATCTAACAACAGTTTGCTTTGGCTGGCATGTAACAACAACAATAACCATCAGTATGATGCATGCTATCTTGCCAGGGTCCACAGTAGTAGCACAAGGGATGCAGAAGCTCATGCTGCAGGTGGAAATTAATGGAGCAACTACAGATTTCTAGCTGGGCACAGGCACAGCCATGTGTTTGATTAATGTGGACAAGTACCAGCGCATCAGTTCTCCACACCTATGATATCCTCAGCACATGTCCTTAACATCAGTAATCTGCAGAATTCTTGAACATATAGTAAGTTTGAATATAATAAATTTCCTTGAGACAAGAAAGTTTTTGTCCCTAAGTCAACATGGATTTAGAAAGTATAGCTTTGACCTTTTCTCACATGATATCCTATGAACCATGGACAAAGGGCGACAGGCAGATTTCATATTCCTAGATTTCCCAAAAGCATCTGACACCGTGCCCAACTGAGACTGTTAACAAAGGTCCAAGCACACAGAATAGGTTTCCAGATATGTGAGTGATTCAGAGACTTCTTTTTATTGTCCTTGACAGCGAGTGTTCGTCACAGACAAGGGTATTGTCAGGAGTGTCCGAGAGAATTGTTATAGGACTGCTCTTGTGCTCTACACACATAAATCATCTGACCAATATGGTGAGCAGCAACCTGCAACTGTTTGCTGATGACACAGCAGTATATAAGAAAATATCATTGTTGAGTGGCTGCAGAAGCTTAAAGGATGATTTACGCAGAATTTCTATTTGGTGTGAAGAATGGCAACTTGTTCTAAATGTGGAAAAACGTAAGTTAATGCAGATGACTTGAAAAAATATTCCTGTAACGTTCAAATACAGCATTAGTGGTTTGCTGTTTGGCGAAGTCCCGATGATCAAATATCGAAGTGTACTACTGCAAAATGATATGAAATTAAATAGGCATGTAAAGACAGTTGTAGGGAAGGCAAATGGTTGACTTTGGTTTATTGTGAGAGTTTTAAGAAAGTGTAGCTCATCTATAAAGGAGACTGTGTAGAGCACACTTGTGCAAGCCATTCTTGAGAACTGCTGAAATGTCTGGGATGCCCACCAGGTTGGACTAAAGGAAGACATCAAAGCAGTTAAGAAGAGTGCAGATAGATTTGTTAACAGTAGATTTTAGCAACATGTGAGTTTTACAGAGATGCTGCTTGAACTCAAACAGGAATCCCTGGAGGTAAGATGATGTTCTTTTCACAAAATGCTATTTATAAAATTTAGAGAACTGGCATTTGCAGCTGATATCAGCACTACTCTACTGCTGCCAACGTATGTTTCGTGTAAGGACAGTGAGGCAGAGAGGTCTTGAATGGAGGTATACAGACAGTTATATTTCCCTTGCTCCAACTGCGAGTGAAATAGGAAAGGAAATTACTACTACTACTACTACTACTACTACTACTACTAGGTATGTAGATGGAGATACAGATAAAGACATACAATGGCCAGTCAATCCCGTTGAGGGGTCAAATCACAGTCCAAGTATAAAATTGAAGTTCGGTAACTAACCCTGCTATAGTCAACTACTGGATGACAACTAACATTTTTGAGTTAGACAGTTTTGTGCTTTTTGATTTCCAAATTTAAGACCAAGTAAATCTAGTTTCAACTGTGATATAATTCCCACAACTTGATACATAATTTGTGCGTATAAGCAATTGTTTGAACCTACATTAAGTAGTGCAACAAGTTTCCAAGACCACATATTCTTAAGGCTTTCAGAGCTCTAAGTTTTGTAGAGCATATCCAGTGCCTTTCACCCTGTGCA
The DNA here is from genome assembly GCF_021461395.2 of Schistocerca americana. Lineage (NCBI taxonomy): Eukaryota > Metazoa > Arthropoda > Insecta > Orthoptera > Acrididae > Schistocerca > Schistocerca americana. Next base: position 943,722,185 of record NC_060121.1, on the reverse strand, counting down.
ATCAAGCTAGAGTGCAGCAAGATAGTTTACAAAGTATGGGAGTAATGTTTCCAGCATCATCTATCCAAAGGGCAATGACCATGGGTGCAGTTAAGAATCTAAATGGATCACTTAAGAGTTTGTGGTGATTTTAGGTCTACCTTTAATGCTCAATCACATGTCGATCTGTATCCGACTCGTAGGCCAGAGGAACTTGTGAAACTGGTGGGGGCTGTTATTTTTTAAAGATAGATCTCACTGACATCTACTTCCTATTGCCACCAGGTGACCAGACAAAACAGTTATTAGCGATAAATACACCATTCAGCATGTATCATTATAACAGGCTGCCTTTTGTGTTGCAAGTTCTCCCATAATATTTCAGAGATACCTTGAGCAACTCATTCAAAATATCCCCAACTGTGTTCATTACTTAGATGACTTCCTAATTATCAGGGCCATGTGCGAGCAGCATCCGTGCGATCTACAGATGTTGCTTGCATGGCTCCGAGTCCATGCTCTGTCTAGTCGCCTCTCACAGCAAGCATAGTTCATTTGAACCAAGGACATATATTAAGAAAAGTAGGGCTCACACCTACACATGATCATATGGATGCAATAACTAACATACAAGCTCCAAAGAATCTCAGAGGACTATAGTCATTCCTTGGCAAAATAAATTATTACACGAAATTTATTCCCAAGATAGCCCTGATTTTCCATCCTCTTAACCATTGTGCAAAAAAGTTTTTAAATTTGCATGATCAGAGCCATAGTTTTTTCTCAATTTAGAAAGTATCTTAGAGGCAATGGCTATAATATAAAATGGCAAGATGTTTCACAAACATTTATGTATGGTACTGTCACTTGATCATCAATCACAGCTACTCATTATGCCATTCTCTCCTCATCCAAAATACCCCTTTAAAATGCCACAGTGACTGCAACAGTTGGCATTATTCCTTAGTAACTATACCTATAAGATCCATTATCGACTCATCATACACCACTAAAATGTAAACACCTTTTCCCACTTGCTGTACAGCCCAGATAAAGAGATTGAGAGGCATAAAGTGCAGTGTTCTGCTTTAGATGCAATTCAATGACACACTCTTGATAAATTCCCGGTTACCGGGTGAAGAAGCAAGAGAAACAGGCCATGATACACAACTCTGAAGGGTATTGTCTGCTGTATGGCAGGGATGGCCAGAGAACCTGCCTAAGGGCACCAACCTGGCATAGTGGACCTATTTTTCATTATGGCACCAGCTTAATGTCAATGATGGTGCCATACTGTTAGCCAAGGACGATTCTGAATGCCAGGTGGTAGTTCCCTCATGCTCTGCCCCCACATACTGAAGCTCCTCCACACTGCACATTTGGAAATGTGCACACTGGAGGAAAAAGCGTGGCATCATGTGTACTGGCCTGGTGTTGGTGCCTCCACGGAACACACTGTATGGAACTACCAGGCCTGCACCCACAATCAGTCAGTCCTAGCACAGCATTTCAAACCATGGCCACACACTGGCTACCCCTAGAAAAGAGTACACATTCATATAGCTGAACCATTCTGGGTAGTTATGTGATTGCTAGTTGTCAACATTCTCTCTAACTTTTCATATCTGGCATGGATGGCTACTACCACTGCAGATGCTCTCATCCAAATCACAATCATATTTGCAATAGATGTGGCATCTTATAAACTGGTTTCCAACAGTGGCCATCATTTCATGACATTTGCGTTTCAGGATTTTTGTAAACACAGCAGCAATGAGCACCTGACCACCACCCCCTTGCACTCCACCTCCAATTGGAAAGCCAAGCAGATGATCAGGACCTTCAAAACATAGATGTGTCAGATAATGAAGACTGCTGACTCCAGAGAAGCACTCACCAGCCTACCGGTCCAGTCCCATAAATGGATGTAGCCCAGCTGAAATTTTACATGGACCATATCCTGCACCCTCTTCGGCCTGCTGTGCCCAACTAAAGGAGGCCACCACCCAGACCCCCTCCCCTTTCACCCATGGCCATTGACTGGGTATGACCTATGCAATCATGCCAGGGACAAGCCTGCCCGCTACTGCTACAGCCTTTGCACTTGTGTTAGGTGTTGACTTGGGGGTCAACAGTAACCAGCAAAGGGAGCTGATGGAGGTGGAACCACTTCCACTACTTAAGTCACTTCTGGCTCCCTCCAAAATCAGCAAGTTCCTCCCAGACAGTCGATGGGGAAATTAATCTTTTCAGACTGAGATCATTTGGAGGCCAAACTGTTGTCTCCATCTCCACCATGGCCAGCACCCACTCCCCTGTTGACAGGACCAAGCTGAACCCCACAACCCATCGATCAGCTGAGACTCCCACAGACAGCACCAACATCCAGCTCTGTCGATCACGCTGAGAAACTATCCTGGAAGCCTTTTGTGGGGATTCTGGCACCTCTCTCCCCCCTTCCTCAATGAATCTGGCACAGGCTCAGCCAATTGTGGCCCTAAGTACTGATTAAGGGTCGAGAGGGGTGCAGTGTTTGACAGTCATTCGGATTCCCTGACCAGCTCGAGTACTACTAGGGAGGACAGAACACACATACTTAGGCTTCATACTCCAGCATAGTTTACTGCCACAGGGCAGCACCAACACATCTACAGGCATGTCCTGTAGGGACTTCTACTGATGTGAGAGAGCATGGCCTCACACCTGTCGGTTTTCTCGCTATTCTACAAATCTTTCAATATGCGCTATTTATAATAGAGTAATTGGCATTGCCTGTTTGATGTTTTCAATTCAAATTGTTATTTGGACACACCTTAAATCTTCAAGACTATTTTGCTACACTCTGAATTGCTCCACTGGTCTCTGTGTTACTGTCAGTACAAGTGATCATAAACTGTGTCTTACCAACACAGAGTAGGACAAAAAAAAAAAAATGGTAGCACCCTGAAGCTTCTGATGAACTGCGAGGAACAGATGATGAAAAAGATCATGGGGTGACTGAAACTTTAAATTCTTCAAGCAGGTTGGTCCTAATTTGTGGGCTGGGTACTACAAAAAAGGGCAAGGAGGGTGTCAGGAAACGTGGGTAGCACATTCTATGGATGTTAGGCAGAGGTCCTACCTGAGGGCCTTAAGTCACATTCCAAATGGTAACACCGCCCAAGGGCAGGTGTGGTGGGGCTGTTCCCCTTGCGTGCAAAAGGAATTTCATACATTGGGTGATTAGGAAATTGTCGGAAGGTGAATGGATTTCATAAGTGAGGAATAGTTGGGACAGTTGGAAGCGAAAAGTAGTGATCCATACCCCAAGAGGTGTGGACAAGTTAGCAGGGAGAGTCAAGCTTTCACATGAAGCTAGTTCTTAGTTGACAAATGTGGGGTATCTATGTCAGCTTTTATTCAAAGAGGAGTCCCAAAAATTAGGACAGTGTCACTGCGTACTCACATAAAATTCTATGTCAGAATTGACATTTCACATGGGAGAAAACTGGAAGTAATGGGGAAGAGTCAAAGTGGATGGTGCCTTGGAACTAGTGTTTTGCCAAGACTACAGATTGGCTGATGGACCAAATGCAGAAGTCATCAAGGTAGAGTTCAAGGATGACCATTGGTCCAATAGAGGTCACTTGCAGATTGATGGTGGTAAGATAGCAAGTAATTGTAACATTCAGCACAGAGCCCTATGGGACACCATTCTCTTGGCTCCATGGGGAGCTGAGTGAAGTACCAACTCTAATCTGAAACAATAACATAAACGCTGATCAACAAAAATTGGTGGGGATCCTCATTGGCCCCAGTCATGGAGAATAAGTAAAATAGGATAGTGGAGCAGTGTTGTATGCCTTGTTGTTGTTGTTATCTTCAGTCTGAAGACTGGATTGAAGCAGCTCTCCATGATACTCTATGCCGTGCAAGCCTCTTCATCTCTGCGTAACTACTGCAACCTACATCCTTCTGAATCTCCTGACTGTATTCATCTCTTGGTCTCCCTCTATGATTTTCATCTTCCATCCTTCCCTTCAGTGCTGAATTGGTGACCCCTTGATGTCTCAGATACTGTCCATTCCATTCAACTGTTCTTCCAAATTCGTTGCTGTCTCTGGCAGAATTACAATGTGTCATCGGCAAACCTCAAAGTTTTATTTCTTCTCCCTGGACTTTAATTCCTACTTTAAAGTTTTCTTTTGTTTTCTTTACTGCTTGTTCAATATACAGATTGAATAACAATGGGAGTAGGCTACAATCCCGTCTCTCTCCCTTCTCAACCACCGCTACCCTCTCATGCCACTCGACTCTTATAAGTGCCATTTGGTTTCTGTACAAACTGTAAATATCCTTTCACTCCCTGTCTTTTACCCCTGTCACCTTTACAATTCAAAAGAGTGTATTCCCCGAGGTCAAATTCTACCAGTTTTTCCAATCTTCTGAAAAGAATTTTTGTCAGTATTTAGCAACCGTGACTTATTAAACTGATAGCAGGTCAAAGGAGACTGTAATAAAAGTATTGGCATTTAGAAAAAGGCTTTCAGATTGCTGTTTCGAACCTAACCAGATGGTCAGTAATGGACCACCTCTTCCGGAAACCACACTAATATGGGTAAAAGACACTGTGATTCAAGAACCCAGCATAATTGTTGGGCTACCATCCTTTCAAACAGTCTTCAGAGCACATTAGTGAGGCTAAGCAGTCAGTAGCTGTCAATGGACATCCAATATTTGCCTAGTTTAAGGACTGGGACAATGATACTATCTTGCCTTTGTGGAGGGAAAACACCTTCTCGCTACGCATGATTGAAGAGACAGAAGCAAAAGAAGTCTCTGAATAATATTCAGATGTTGACTCATCTAATGATGAATCAGATCATGGCCTGGGTCTGTATTACATGACGAATCAAGAGCATGAAGCAGTTCCCAGTCAGTGAAAAGGCAGGTAAGAGGGAATGCTGATTTAGTCACAAAGAGGGTTGCAAGGTGTTTGGCAAGAACCAATGCATCGGTAGGTATGCCACCATAAGGATGAAACCCAATCTTTTTGCAGCCCAGTAGACTAAGGGCTTGGCCCGCATCTAGTATAAAGAGGCATAAGTTCCCAATGAGGAGATGTAATGCTCCCAATATTCCTTTTTACTACATTTAATCAGATACTGAGTCTTAGCAGAGACACTTAAGAATGATGAAGGGCCCTTTGATGATCCTGATCAGCTGTTGTAATGCCTTTGGCCCCCCATGGCACTAGATGAAGGCAGAATGGGCCTCTCCAGGGGATGGGAGGGAGGGGGGGGGGGCGGCTAGAAGTTCCAATGGGTGTTTACATCAGAGAAGTTTCCCATAACCTCACTGGTGCAGTGTGGCAGAGAGGGGATGAAGTCAACAGCAGAGACATACAACTGCCAGTTGACTCTTTGAACAGCCCAACGGCCAGTCACCCTTTGGAGAGCCCAGCACGAAGTTGGGTGATGACAAGGAAGTGACAGGACCACCAGAAAGTGGTCACTGTCACAAAGAGTGTCACACAGTGACCACTGTAGCAACTCAACGAGACTGAAAGAAAAGATGCTAAGGTTAATGATTGAAAAGGCAACAGGAAGCACTGAAGTTGGTAGAAGAAGCAAATCAAAATCAGAAAGAAGCTGGGATATCAGAAGGCCCCTGGCACAGATGAAGTGGCATTTCCTCACAGGGGAAAAGAGGAGGGCGAGGTGTTGGATTAAAGTGGTCAGCTCTAGGTAAGTAACTGACCTACCTGGTGGTAAACAACCATTATAAATAGTGATCCCCATGGTTGTTTACACTCGCCTGGCTACTGCTTTGAATTTGATATGGACGGGACTCCACTCACCAGTGACATCTGTGCAAATCAATACACAAATCCCTCCTGACACTCACTCGGGACCAGTATGGTTCTGACAGAACATACGGTAATGTCAAAAAGTTGGAGAATGGTTATTAGCAAAGTGTGTTTCTTGGAGAGCAACATAGATAACAGAACAATAAGAAAGTAGCTGTTGCAGCCCTGACAGGTGACAATAACATCAATTCCAGTTCCACTGGATCACCACACTGATGCTGTCCTGATTAGATGTGAAGAGGCCAGCAGGACAGGTCATGGCACGGATTACTGTCTGTCACCAGTGAAAGTGAAGCAACATCAAAGAACATTTTGAAGCCCGATGGTGTGGGAGGATCTGTCACCTCCATTTTCAGTGGAATAGCCTTCTCTTGAGATTTTTTCTTTTTCTCTTTCACAACTTTTGGCGGACAAGAATCTTGTGAGGGCTTATCTGCTGTTAGTGTGCAAATGGATGAAGAGTGGGCAGCCCTTGGATCCACAGTCCATGGCTACTTCAGCCACTGGCTTGGGTCAGGTTGTTGACTGAGGACTTCTGAGGAGAGAATTGCCAAAAGGGAGCCCTACCACCTCTAAATGCCAGTGGTGGATGGAGCTTCCCAAGCTGGGTGCAGAGTGTGATTCTCAAAGGTGGTGCCAGGATCCACATAGAGGGGAGGGGCCATAGCACTCATGGTCAATTTTATTTGCACAGCTATCAGAGGCTGACTTCGAAGGAGTAAATAAGTCAGGTGCCGCTGACAACCTGGCCACACTACTAACAAAAAGGGATAGATGGGTTCACAGTGCAGCATAATTTTGACTTTCTTTGGAAGTGAACCCCCCTCAAATTCAAGGATCAGTGTCAATCTTGTTATCTAGCAGGCCACAATGTACATGAAATACAAAGAGAATCCCACACCTTTCCGTCTGTTGGCATGGTTCTCCATCTATCTTCAGCATTACATTCCAGTGAAAAATCAATTCCTGCACCATGTTTAGGTTCTTATGTGGCGTTATGGTAACATCACCATGTTGTTCACAAGAGAATAATACCTGGGACTGGATACACTTTGTGTTCTTCATTAAGATAGTACTAATTCAAAATTTACTAAGGGAAGAGAGTATGCCAAATATATTTTCAACATTCTCTACAAAAACATTAGTTTGGTAGAGACAAAGGGTCGTGCATCTGTTTGTGTACAACCCAGAACTGAGAGGAGTAAGTGTCTCCAAGTCACTTGGTTCCCCCCCCCCCCCCCCTTGCCATGATGTGGCCAAGGAGGGTAAGTTCCTACAGTCATAACAATCTGCACTCAGCTGCAGTCTGTCTGAAGAGACTATTGGAGCTTCGTGTCTGTCGGCTAACTTAGATCATTTCATGACATCAAATATCTGCTACGATGCAGCCTTGTGCAAACAATGGCTCTCATTATGTGTGCAGCCCAGCCAGGGCACAGATCTAGCCATGATGGCCAGTGATGTGTGGGGAAATGACAGTTCAGCATCATTACTGGGATCCTTGCATGGTCAGGTGGCTACTACTGTATGAGTACCTGATACCCCCACATGGACTGGCTACAATGCTGTGTATTGTGCAACTTTCTGTGCCTTGTCCACATGTGCTGTAACAAACTTTTGAAATGGTACAGGTCAAACCCAGATGTGTGGAATGAAAAAAGTTAATTCAAATATGTGATGTAAAGTGCAGAAAGCCATAATCAACATCCTGCAAGCCAGCTGGGCTGTCAGCAGAGAACCTGTCATAGAAAATAAGTCTGAGAAAAGACACAGTCAGAAAAGAAAATTGCAGCACAGGATAAGAAGTACTGTAGTAGCTTGAGGTCCCATGCTCGACACGCGCATATTAACAACAGTGTTGTTAGACGCCCTAGGGGGCAGAAAAGCTGGTGCCAGGAGTAAGGATCCAGACAGTATAGGTCGTGAAATCGAACAAGTTGTGCTCTGCAGCATATTCCACCAATGGTTGGTCAAGTCTACTCTCAGCTGCAGTTTGACAGTGACCATTCATTTGGGCGCACAGTTGGTTCATGGTCATCCCCACATAAAGTGCTGTGCCTGAACTGCAACAGAACTGATAGATGACATGGCTGCTTTCACGAATTATCATGTGACAGGACTGGAGTGGAATGAGCTGGATGGATGAATTAAACAGATCTCGCAGCTGGGTCATCCCCTGGAACATGACGCTTGCGGCAATGGGCTGGAAATGTGTGTGTGACACAGGTATGAATCAGGATAATGTGTATGTTGGGTAGCAGTAGAATATCGGTTTAGAGGGAGTGGGAAGGAATGTGGGTAGAATGTCCTTCCTTTCCAGCCATGATGATACAGATAATGAAAGCCCTGCCAAAAGGCTATGTCCTCTCCCTCTCCCTCCACCATTCAAACTCGTACAACTGTTGCCTCCCTCCTCCAAATCTCTCACCCACTCCCTGCATCTTTACTCCCTTCACCTACAGACACAACCCCTCACTGCCCAAATACCTGCTGAACTGCAGTCCCGGCATTGTGTATTCAGCATCTCAATGACTCTACTATCTAGTACATTGTTAACTTTACTCCTAAATTATTTAGATTCTGCCAAATCTTTTCTTACAACATTTAACAGTGTTAAAGAATGCTAGAAATATTTCAGCTTTTTGCCAAATTCCTTCAGAAGTAGAAAACAACATGCACATTGTTGTTGCGTGAACGTATGATTCTCTACTTCTGAAGAACAATTTTGTCTGCAAGCTGAAATGTTTCTACTATTTTTTCCACATTGTGCCTGTTCGCTAATCAATGCCTCCTCTACATAGTAAGTAGCAATCTATCCTCGCCCTATCATTGTTATTCTACCTTGGACTTTTTATTATTTGATTATACCATATTTAAGTTTTACAGTAAAAGAAAAATAGGTCCCTTCCATTCGAGTTGCCTGTCAGGATATATGACAAGTACAAATTGATGATTATGGTTTCAGACAAATTATTTCTATGGCAGAAAACCAGATTACAATACAATTACAGCAACATTTGCTATAAATTGCTGTCTGGTGGCATTGCCCATCAGGATTAAAGGAAGAATCACCAGAATGATGCACATGACATTTCCTAAGGATCCAGTTGATACAACAACAACAAATATGGCCACTTAGCAAACACGTCAAAGTATTCCAGTGAATAACATTCATGCAAGACAATACTTTGTTCACAAATCATTGTAGTGAACACAAAATATAACTTTTCTTGAGAGAATTATATAATAATGAGACAACCAAATGGCTGCCCACTACTTACCTTAAAAAAAATGAAATTCTATGTACTACCAATAGAATCACATAGAAATACAAAAAACCTAGCCAAGTTTTTGGGACTAGTAGTTCCCCATTCAGGGGGGAAAGAGGACATGTAGGCTCCAATCATCCTGATGTCTGTGTGACCTTCTCTCCTTTCTGAGTCTCCCCAATATATTCCTCTTTCCTCCCCGAGGAAATTACTAACAGTTCTAAAAGCTAGGACGCATGTCTACTGGCAGCAGATATAATTTCACCTTCTAAAGTTACGTACTGGCCAGCCACTCTGTCTACTTGTGATTTCATTTAATATAGCTTCACATATTCTGACATTCTTGTAGGAGGTTCAAAGAGAATAATTATGCAATAAGAAGAGTTCTACATACCAAAATTACATACATATTTGCTTTCAGTAAGCAAGGTAAAACAAAAGGGCCATTCAATTGTGGCTGCTGTATTAATGATATGGTGAATATTTCTTTTTTTGTCACACAATATCTATAAGGACTGAACAAATTAGATTGACTATTGAACCAATGAGGAAGTCATGTAGGCAGTATTTTGAGACGATTCTTTCCTATCACACATGGGAGTGCAAACTTTTACAATACGATGCAATTAAAGTTCTACGTAAAAAATTGGTCAATGGTTCATGTATAAAGAATCTACTAACAACCACTGTACAACAGATTTATACATCAAGCACTCCACACTTATATCCCAGTTTGTACCCCTCGATCTGTGAGAATTCTTGAACCAGTTCACGTGCAAGATTTCTCAGATTAGTTGATTCTGACATGCATAGAATAGTGGATACAACATCAATCAAAAAACATAATAAAGATATCACAAACCACTTATAGATTTAAAAGAATATTTAGGAGTAAAGGAGGACGTTCACTGAACAGCAGAGGTGTAATGTCATCAAGAGGTGTGTTTTTGTGTGTGTATTTGTACTATAGTTTGTCAAAGGATTCATTCCAAAAGCTAGCAAAGTTTTCATTCTCTTTTGTTTGCGCCTCTTGACAACTCAATGCCTCTGCTGTTCAGTGAGTGGTCTCCTTTACTCCTGAATATTTATATTCTGCCAGAACTTTCATATATATTCAAAATTTTACAAAAAGTTCACTGAAAACTGAACTGGAAGGAGAATTCATTTTTTAATCACTGACAGCAGAAATGAGTTTGTAAATCTGATTTCAAATAATTTCTTGAAAGAATAAAGAGTCAGTCATCATCACAATATCTCATAACGGAGAACAAAATGTTGAAGCCATGTGTTTTAAACAGGCTCACTGTTGGAAAGCGAGATACCCATTCTTTGAAGCTAATGTATCTGGAGAGAAGCAACTTCTGTATGGTGGATCTCCTCAACAGCTCACCTAAGACTCAGCACAAGTTGATGTGTGAAGACACAAAGTCAGGAAAGAAGAAAGATCTTCGACATCTAAGACTATTTGGTAGTAAAATACAAATCCATAGAGTCAAGTAGACACAAATGGGACAAGAAAAGCACATTATGTACACTTCCAAGACATTACGAAGAAAATGGAATATATCAATTATTTGAAGCTCTCTTCTGAGAGATTAACAAAAATAAAGGTGTTACTCTGAATGTGGAAGCAGTTTGTAACAGCCAAGCAAAGTCAAACAGTTCTGATCATTCACAACGACAAGATCAAAAGACATAACAAATCTGATTATTTAAAACATCATCACTGAATATTTATTTTCTTAATGGATAAAAAGGAGGCTGAAATAACAGAAAAAGGGTTGGAAGAGGTTGAATCAGAATCAGAGATGAATGGGAAAAATAATAATTTACAAGTCACAACCACGAATGAGGGTAGCATTTGCTCACTGTGAAGATACCTAAACCTAAAATGATCAATAAACTTGATTCCTGTTATTCTTGAAATTTGCCTCATTCAGATTACTCAATGCTGCAGAAAGCTTTATCACTGTAAGATAATGACAAATGACTGTAGGCAATAAAAGAAGAATGTAGGGGGAAAGAGTTCAGACCAAAAAAAAATCTGTGTCCAATGGATTTTTCAAAACCGAGAAAAATTTACAAGTGTGCTTGTGTGGTCATCTTCAAAGGATGTGCACAAATAAAAGTGTTAGATTATGGTGTTAATGACACACTAGAGATTAAATACAATTCACTTATATAACTGTTCAGACTAATTTCACAGTTTAATTCAAATAGCATAGCAAGTTACTTAGGTGGAGAAATTTAAGTGAAATTTCAAAAAGAAACAAGTTCTGTAATGCACCCCATGTTTTACTTCAATGATGTGACCACTAACCCAGAAGACTATGTGTTGAACCACTGATTTGCTTCTACATAAGCAAATGGAGACAAAATGCTGATACATATTATTTACATCAATTTGGATTGTCTGATCTGATGAGATGTAATGAAATAATCAAAATTAGATGTCAATATCATGTGTTATTCCCTGAAGACATGCTAAGTCAAAACAACTGGCCAGGTAACAAAATTACTTAAATGCAGCTGAGGGTATCTCTTTGGGAATAATATGTTCTTCACGAAACTTATGTAAGCTGCGGAGCACCATGCACCTAAAATATTTAAGTATTTAACTGTATCATTAACACACACACTATAATCTAACATGCAATGTTTCCAACTATGTAGAGTAGCAGTTTAACATCATTAGATAATATGAAATGGATGGCTTATTTATTATTTAAAAGTTAATTACAGAACCATAGTTATTTATATGCACATACTGTATTTTCACTTCCAAGCCTCTCATCCATTTTCATTTCCGAAAACTGGATATCACTTGGCTCAGCACGCAAAGATATCATTTTCAGGGTATCTCCCTCATTGTTGCTGATAGATAACGAACGATCTTCAGATCCTAAAGCCAAAAGTCCTTCCGCACTCCATGATCCACAGCTGATGCGTTTATTGTGCTTGCCCAAAATTGGCACCCTTCTGTAAATTTAGAAAGACACAAATGTTAATAGCAATACTTTTAAGTCCATTTGACTCCAGCCAGGTAGAATCATCATCATTCTGGCAGATAAAAGTTCTCTCACATTCTCTAGTCACAAATTGCAAATGCAACTACTGGTGTTACACAATTTAAACCTACAGTGGGCAGGACTGTGCTATTTTAGATCATATAAAAGAGCAATCATGAGGACAAAATACAAAATTAAATATAAGTATGATCTGCATGTGAGCAAATCCAGAGATTAACACCCCACCATACCATCTAAAGGAGGATCATTCACAATGAACAGCTTCCATGAGCAACAGATTAGAAGTAAATTGTTGTATCAACCCACTTAAATTTAAAACTGTTTAGAGAGAGAGGAAAGGGCTCTCTGGACAGTAATCCCTTAGCACTGCACTGGGAAAATGTAATGATATTTTAAGAAGGCACAATATAAAGTAGGTTTTTCAATCTTCCTCATTGAACAGGCCCCTTTGGTTTTGTTTGAGTAATTTATACATGTAAAAGGTTGAGGTCTATGGTATTCCCTGAAGTTACAGCTTGACATACATACATCACACTATCTGCTCCATGAAATATTATTGCAGTGAACGTAACCAACACACTGATTTACAACAGAGAAGCAAGTCTATGGTTGCAGAGCACTGAATACATTAGTCATCATACGTATTGTGACAAAATGAAGATTTTGGCCTTTAATTCAAACTATTGGGACAATGTTCTAACGGAATTCAGTTGAGACTAACATTGTGCCTGACCTCATAAACATGAATTGCTATTAATTTTATTTGAATTATGAGTATGGCCTAGTTATCTCCATGTTAAAATAACAGAGGGTTTAAGTGGGTCCAACTCATTCCTCAATATGTTGCCATAATAATATCTTTGATTGAAACAATTTCCTATTTCTTTCTGCTTGCTTTCTTTTACTGCCTGCATGGACATAAGTCCCACTCACGATGGAGTATCAGTAGTCCCTCTTGTAATTTGTACCTTGAGAACAGCAGGTGTTTGTCTGCCAAACTTCTGGCCATCTTTCAGGATTCTGATTGGGTGTATTCCCTGAGATTTTCAGAAAGACATATTAACTATTTCTGTATGCATCATTACAGTCCATTTGGGAAAACTGCAGCCCTATGAAGAACCTGTCACAACAGGAAGGAGCTTACAGCAGGGGCAATGTTGGATACAAACGTAACTGGTTATGAAGTAAATATTTCAATGTGTGCTAAAAACTATTTGTGGATAGTCTCTGATAGGAAAATACAAAGCGGACTATCAAGAAGTTAGATAAGCACTGTATCATCATTAGTTGTTGTTGTGGTCTTCAGTCCAGAGGCTGGTTTGATGCAGGCCTACATGCTACAGACAGCTTCTGCACATGTTCCTGCACACTGTCATACACTGATAGAGGGGCAATTGATTTCTATTCATCCTATATGGCAGCTGTAGCACTCTTCTGGGAAAGGCTTCTTCCACCACCATCAGAGCTGCTCATTTTTCATTTTACAGACAGTCTATACTTCCCCAGTATTTCTTGTCCAGTTTTCTTGTGTGAGTAGACAAAATAACTTCACTGAGCTTGTGTTTATATACTGGAATTATTGTCAATTTATTAAGTGAATAGTTATTAGTGAATTTTTATGCAAAATAAGTTCCTATAAACAAAGCTGAGTATTGCAAGTGTGATGTCGTCAGTGAGCTCCGTAGTGTCATTGGGAAGATTATTGGATTGGTAAATGTGGCACTATGCTGCTACCATTGACAGCATATTGTAAAGCCACGTAACCATATTGTAATCACTTGGTGGTGACTAGTAGATTGCATAAATCTCTTCCTTTCAGAATTTGCTTGTAATTGTAGAGTGGGTTGCACTGAGTAGAGTCACTTACCACAAATCTACAGTATATATTTCAAGGTGGGTGTGCAATATGTCTGATGAGATGGGACTGATCATGTTTTAAGTCCAGAACAGTAATCTGCTTTAATGCATTTCTTGACTTTTGTTGAAGTATCTTAAGTTCCATACAACGTAGGTGACCAACTTCTGTTGCATATGGAGTTAATTTAAGCCTCCGGGCCTCTTCAGATGTCAGAAGAGCTGAGACTGGGATGATGGATTTGATACCCCTCAAACTGCCAAAAGAATTCCAGCCACTGATAGTGGAAACAGTAAAATAGACATTCTTGAATATGTACTGACAGTATGTTACACTTGGAGCAGGCTCTTCAGTGTGCCTGACTGTTGACAGCTCCACTGATTAGCTTGTTTACATATCAGCTCACTTAATAAATGCAAATAAATACTCACTTAATAAAGTGGAAATAAATCCACTATATAAAGATGAGCTCAATGAAGTTGTTTAGTCTACTCATATAAGAGAATGCAACAAAAATACTGGGGAGGTGTCATTTGTATGTAAAATAAAAAACAGGCAGCACTCATGGTGGGGGAAGTTGCCTTTCCTGGAAGAAAGCTACAACTGCAATACAGGATGAATAAGGATCAATTCCTCCTCTAGCAGAGTAGAACAGTGTGCAGAGATTTATGTAGAGTCTATGCATACACATTTCTTGCATTAGTATTATTATTAATTCATATCTGTAGTGTTGTTAACACACTTTATGGAAAATACGCCCCCCCCCCTCCCCCCAGGCATGTCATCATACTGTGTCACAAGTGTTTCATAATGTGCACTTCGGGAAAGTCAGTAAACTTTGTGAAACACACTGTAATTATTTCTTGTGACATAGTAGAGTAGACAGAGTGGGAAAATGCCTACTTCCTTTTCAGTTTGAAGACCTATGAAGGAGAGAAATTCATTATCACAATCTGGTGACCTACCATCCCTTATGCACAGAGAAAGCATTTTGTAACCAAGATAGGCACAAAGTCGATACTCATCACAATAGCACAAGTTTATAAGGCAGCTAGCTCTCCTGATGATCAAGAGATTGAAAGAATGTATGAAGAGATAAAATAAATTATTCATGTAATTAAAAGATGGATGAGTAATTGAGGTGGGTGGCTGGAATTTGATAGTGGGAAAACAGAGAGAAGGAGAAATAGTAGGATGATATGGACTAGGATAAATGAATGAAAGAAGAATCCACTTGGAAGAATTTTGCACAGAGCATAATTTAATCATTGCTAATAATTGGTTTAAGAAACATGAACGAAGACTGTACATCTGGTAGAGACCTAGTGACAATGAAAGGTTTCAGAATGATTAAACAATGGCAAGACAAATTTTAAATTGTAAGACAATTTTCAGGAGCAGTTGTGACCATAATTCATCGGATATGAACTTTAGACTGAAACTGAAGAAACTGCAAGAAGGTTAGAAATTAAGGACATGGAACCTGGATAAGTTGAAAGAACCAAAAGATGCTGAATGTTTCAAAGGGAGCATTAGGAAGCATTAGACTGAAGTAGGGTTGAGGAACAGAACATAAGACAAAATGGATGGCCTTGAAAGATGAAATTGTGAAAGCAGCAGTTGTTCAAATGGGCAAAAAGAGAAGGCCCTGAAGAAATCTTTGGATAATGCACGAGATATTGCATCTAACTGATGAAAGAAAAAAATATAAAAATGTAGCAAATAAATCAGGCAAAAAGGGAATACAGATTCTCAAAAAATAAGATTGACAGGAAGAGTAAACTGGCAAAGCAGGAACAGCTAGACAAGAAATGCAAGGCTGTAATAGTGTGCATGACTAGGGGAAATATAGATACCACCTATTGGAAACTTAAAGACCCCTTTGGAGATAAGAGAAGGAGCTGTATGAATATCAAAATCCAATATTAATTGTGTGAGGGAAAGATGAAAGATCCAAGGAATGTATAGTGGACCTGTACAAGGGTAATTAACTGCAAGAAAGGGAAGAGGAAGTAGATGAAGATGAGATGGGAGATATGGTATGGTGAGAAAAATTTGACTGTGCTCTAAAAGATCTAGGTCGAAACAAGGCTCGTGGAGTAGATGATATTCCCTCAGAGCTACTTGTATCCTTGGGAGAGCCAACCATGACACCTGGCAGGCAAGAGGTATGAGACAGGGGATGTACCCTCAGCATTAAAGACAAACAAAATAATTCCAATTCCAAAGAACGTGGGTATTGACTGGTGTGAATATTTCCGAACTTCCAGTTTTATAACCTCTTGGTTGCAAACTACTAACACAAATTATTTACTGAAAAATAGAAAAACAAGGAGAAGCCAACGTCAGGAATGATCAGTTTGGTTTTGGAGAAATGCAGTAACACGTAAAGAGATACTGAGCAATGTCTTCGAAGATAGGTTAAAGGAAAGCAAAGCTATGTTCATAGCATTTGTAGAGTTACAGAAAGCTTTTGACAATGGTTGTAGCCAATCTCCGACATCATTCAATCTGTACACTGAGCAAGCAGTAAATGAAACAAAAGAAAAATTTGGAGAAGTAATCATTGTTCAGGGAGAAGAAATAAGAACTCTGAGGATTGCCAATGACATTGTAATGCTATCACAGATAGTAAAGGACTTGGAAGAACAGTTGAACAGAATGAACAGCATCTTGACAGGAGGATATAAGATAGAACATCAATAGAAGTAAAACAAGGGTAATGGAATATGGTCAAATTAAATCAGGCTAAGCTGAGAGAAATAGATAAAGAAATGAGACACTAGTGCAGTAGATGTATTTTGCTATTTGGGCAGTAAAATAATGATGGATGGTTTATCAGTCCATAATAACTTTTACAGTCACGGACATAGTCTGTTTATAAACGTATGAACATTAATAACAGTTTACAAATAAAGATAAATTATACACAACAAGATTCAAAATCCTTGATGGAGTTCAAACATTTGGCATTTAACAGTTGCTTTAATTTTGTTTAAATATGTTTCCATTTAACAGTTTTATATTATTTGACAGTCTGGTATAAAAATGTCTTCCAGCAGGAATTGGACTACGATCTGTTGCTCTTTTATTACTAAATTTTATGTGGTATCCTGTCCTTTTCCTGTATTATGATTATGGATTTCACTATTGATTATACTATGCTCCATATTTTCTTTTACAAAGAGTATAGTCCTGAGAACATACAATGAATACACAGTTAGTACGTTATACATAATGAAGTATTCTCTACAGGACTGACATTTACTAGTATAAGCTGTTATCCTAATTGCCCTTTTGTGAGCTCTGAAAGCCCTATCCATGTATACCATTGGTGCCCCACCCCAAATCTCGATACCATATTGTAGGTGGGAATGTAGGATTCCAAAACAGATTTTTCTTAAGACAGGTGGCACTTTTATGCTAGAAAGTCATTTTAGCAGGAGAGTTTTTTTACACATATAGCTGATGTGCTCCTTCCATATAAGATGTCCATCTACTATAATATCCAGGAATTTATGTTTACCAGTTGTTACAACTGATAACTTTGGCTCAGTATCCACTTGTCTTGATTTATAATTTAGAAGAAACTACATCAGAATTGTCTTGTCCTTATCTAGTGCCAATTTGTTTTTGGTGAGATAGTCTGTGACGAGGCTAAAGTTCCCTGTATTATTTTGTACTGCTAATTGTTTTGTAGAGCCCCAGCTTATGAACGAGGTATCATCACCATAACTTACAGGGTTTGAATTTTGTGGAATTATTATATCAGTGAGTATACAATAAACAAAAAAAATCTGATAATCCTCCCCTGAAGGATTCCACAGTTAAGAATTTTATAGCTGTTGTAGACTTGCCCTTACTGAAACCATGCTGAGAGCTTTTTAGCAGATCATACTGGTAGAAAAATGATTCAAGTTGATCAAGGAGTAGCCTTTCCAACAACTTACTAAGTATTGATGTCAATGAAATAGGCCTATAATTTTGTGTATTAGTAGTTATTCCCTTTTTGTGCACCAGTCTTAGTTCAGTGACTTAACAAGTCAAAAAATGACACCTGACTGAAAGAGCTACTTATTAAATGTTCCAGAAGCTTTATTAATTCTTTACTGCATTCTCTCAGAAATTTGGCTGGCACTACATGTATTTGCTTTTAAGTTGGAAATGGTTTTCACGATTTCCAATTCTGTAACACACCTCAGGAAGACTCAATTACTGACATTACTGGGATTTAGCAATTGTGGTAAGTCAATCACATCATCCCTACTACTCTTACTAAATTGGTCTGTAAATGTCTCACATACTTCCTGTGGGTCACTCACCTATTTTTCATTGCCTCTTATAATTATTTTATTGCACACTCTACTGTTGCTTCCCCTGCTTTGCTTGTTTACTATACTACACACTGTTTTGCAAACATTGCTGGATTGCCTCATCTGTTTTGCATACATCTGTGCTTTTAATGTCTTGATTGCTTCCCTGTAGGTTTTTCAAAAGGCTTTGTATTTAGATTGGAAGTATTACAGTTTGGTGTCTCTAAAAAGAATATATTAATCCTTCAATATCTTCTTTTAATTTTAACATATCAGGAGGAAGTTTAAGATTCTTGGAATTGTCAGTTTTCCTTCATTTCTTTATCATTGGACACACTTCATTAAGACAGTGGGTTAATGTTGTATAAAATTTGTCCCATTTTTTATTAATATCTTTTGTTTCATATAGGCCTACCTGATTCCAATGTGTGTGTGCCAGGGTTTCCTTCAATGTATGGCAGTCTAGCTTTCTTTTAAAGGTAAAAAGTCTCCATGAGATACAATTTCTTTGTCTGTATGAAGCTCTACCACTAATTCACTATTAACTGAAATGTGGTTCTCAATGGTTCTAACTACAATGTCTTCCTTGCTTAAGTTTATAATAATGTGGTCAATACATGTCTGAGAGTCACATGTTATTTTTGTTGGTGTTGAATTCAAAAGCGTGCAGTGGCAGCTGCTGTGTAAGAGCACAAAAGCACGTGAACACGATAACTTCCAACACCTTGCACATTTATTAGTTATTTTTCTTTGAATGCTGTTAAATATAACATAGATGCTGCAATCTGAAAGATACGGGACTTACATCTACCGTACTACTGCTCCTCTAGACTCCATGAAACCTGGCATCAGGGTAGTGACCACAGCTACAGTTGTGTTCGTTTTAAGGAGCTTCTGCGCAATCGCAACTTGCATGACATAATTGCCTTACAGGCAAAATACATACGGATTTGATAAACACCGTGCACGGTTCACGATGTGCACAGCTAGCCCTTGCCACTCAACTGGAAGTTTACGTCAGAGCACATTGCGCAGTTTTTTATCCCCATTCACTTGGCATATGTCCTGCTAGATGATAGCACACTTCTCAGATATGCTAATTCACTCATTACATACTGTAGTAAAATTAGATCGGACATCCCTATATGTTGAAGTGGTATTGACAATAAACGTATTTTGTGGGTTTCTGAGTTAGTTATAGTACGAGGGAGGGTCAAAAAGTTTCTAGCCTAACAAATAAAGAATTGCAGAAATTTCATAATACCAATTCATTTTTCAATTTAATGCTCATGTACACAATACACTTCTGGGCATGCTCAGATAACTTCTGCAAACAATTCAAATAAAAGTCTTTGATTTAAAGTCCAACTAAGCATTCACAGCATCAATCGCTGCATCATCATTGTCAAATCATCGGTCTTTAAGGGCTGTTGTTAGGTTTGAGAAAGGAAAAAAGTCTGATGGAGCCACTTCTGTAGAATACAGTGGATGATGTAACACTTCGAACCTGCAGTCACATGGAGTTTCCAGTGTTGTGAGAGCTTTGTGTGATGGTGCATTGTCCTGATGCAAAAGAACTCTTGCACTAATTTTCCATGCCTTTTTTTCTATCTCTTCCCTCAAATAGTGCAGGAAAGTGCAATAGTATGATGCATGTATAGTTACGGCCTTTTGCAAGTGATCCACCATAATTACCCCTTCTGCATCCCAGAAGACCGATGCCATCACCTTACTGGCTGATTTTTGCACCTGGAATTTTTTTTGGGGTAGGGGATGAAGGATCTTTCCATTGTTGTGACTGCTGTTTTATCCTCTGCCACATACCTGTCTTCATACTCTTCAAATTGGCAAATGATTTCTTCACGACACTACACATGCTCCCGTCTCTGATCTGCACTCAAGACTTTTGGGACCCACCGAGATGAAACTTACCGCATTACCAAAATATCCACTACAATGTCATGAGTACATCCATGGGAGATTCCAAATGTGGTTTCAATGTGCTGCAATGTTGTTCAATGGTCCTGCAAAATCATATATCATGAATTGCAGCCACTGTTTCATCGCAATGACAGGCCTTCCGCTCCTTGGCGCATCTTTCACACTCATTCTTCCACGTTTGAAGTCGGACACCCAGTGTTTCACTGTTGCCTAAGACAGAGCAGTGTCCTTAAGTGTATTCTGCATGTCCCCTGCAATTTCCTTGGGCATCATTCCTTTCAAATTAAGATATTCAATCACAGCATGGTTCTTGATTCTCCCGATATTCGCCATTTTGCTTACACTATGGTATACAACACAACCTGGTGGCAAAATTAACGAAGCCGGAGCTGTGAAATTTGATCTGCATACCAACAAAGGGTCACCATGAAAGTAAATGGTGTTGTTTGTGCGAGACATTATGATAACTCTCTCGGGCTAAAAACTTTTCTACGGCCCCAGTATATTAAGTTACGAATTTTATCATACAGTGCCACTCAGAATCATAAGGGCCTAACACACATCAGCATCAATTTGAGATTGTAGCATTTATTCATGCTTCTGAAATCTGTTAATCTTACGGTGAGTCAGGTTTATCTGTGCTGTAGACCCACACTGTATACATGAAAATTCACGAAAAGTTATTATCATTGGTTTCTCTGATATTCATTTTAAATGTTGGAATGGCAGTAGTATGCTTTAGGCCCTTATGGATCTCAGCACATCATTTGCATTCTAGTCAAGTGGCCATGTTGGCAGACTTCACTACTTTTGTTTTATCATTTCCACAAACGACACTTTGTGTTTGGAGTTGGGTGTTTACTGTTCGGAAATCAGCTTTCATAAGCAGTGTAACTGTAAACTATGTTGCATCTATTTTTAAATGCTAACAGACAAGTAAAGCTGTGAGGACGGGTCATGACGAATGCTTGGGTAGCTCTGTTGGTAGAGCACTTTCCTGCAAAAGGCAAAGGTCCCAAGATCGAGTATCAGTCCAGCACACAGCTTTAATCTGCCACGGAATTTCATATCAGTGCACATTCCACTGCAGAGTGAAAATCTCATCATGGGAACAGAAAAGTAAATTACCAGGAAAAGCTAGCTGCAAAAGAACTAGAGCCTCCAAAAACAAATCCTTTGATTGGGAGACTGAGGAAATCAAATGAGCGTGACTACAAGTGAACATTTAACAAGGATGTGTTCAGTTAGCACAAGTTGTTGTGTGGGTGTAGCATAAGAATATCTAATTTTCCACCCGGAAGTAAATTCGTGAACTGATACATCTGTTAACGATTTTGTATGTTTGTGCAAAAAAATGGAAAAGCACAAAAACTCCCACTTATAAAAAAATGCAAAATTGACAGTTGTGAAAGCTTATATGTTATTTTGTTACTACCCTAAACTTTACTTAAATATGAAGAAAACAAATTCCACCAAAAATTCTTTCTTTTGTTGGATACATTATGCACATTATTATTATTGTTATTACCATTACACATGTTACAGGCCTTTTATCAGGCCATGCAAAACATTCATGACTACTTGTTCTTCCTGTTCTTCCAGTACTCCTTCATTCGTTCACTAAAGGTTCTCTTTCTTTCTTCTGTCCATTTTGGCCTTTGGGCTTTAGGTGTTGTTTTCTCTGACATCACTTCCTACTTGTACACCTTGTGTCTATATACCCCTTTGTCCATGACGTCCACTGAATCTATCTGAGCTCTTTCCAGATCAATTTTGACTTGTGTCATCCAGGGTGTAGTGGTCTTGGGTCTCTGGATGTACCTGAGGATTCTGTTGGTGAGTCTGGTCTGTGGGAGTCTGCTTATGTGTCCCCAAAATTTTAATCACCTCCTTCTAACGTCCACTATGATGTTGGAGAACTTCTCTGTGGTGTCCCTGGAGTGACGCCTATATCCATCGTCAGTGAGTTTCGGTCCAATAATTTTCATAATGATTTTTCTTTCCTGTGTGAGAATGTTCTCAAGGTTGGCCTATGTGAGTAACATCATTGTCTCACTGGCGTATAGCACCTCAGGTTTGATTACAGTGTTGTAGTGAGGAATTTTGGTGCAGGTGGACAGACATTTCTTGTTATAAATACCCTGTGTTTTGTATAAGACTCTCTTCATTTTCAATAAACTGGTGTTCTGGGCAATTTTCTCCTTTCCTGTCGGTTTGAGCACTTCACCTAGGTACTTAAAGTGTGTGACCCTGTTGATATTGCCATACTTTGTGTTCAAATTTGGAATGTTTAATTTCATGCAGAAGAACTCAGTTTTCTGAAAGGAAATCTGTAGCCCTACTTTTTCTGTGCACTCATTGAGTGCTCCTGTCTAGCTGATTGCTGCAGTTTCATCATCTGTTAGTAGTGCCAAATCGTCTGCAAAGGCTAGACAGCCAACCTCCAGCTTGTTCCTGGGTCATCTAAGTCGCACTGGCTTCGAATGGCATTGTATTTGCAGCTCTTTCTCCCATTCCTTGATGACCTTATCCAGCACTAGGTTGAAGAGGAGCGGTGAGACTCCGTCACCGTGGCGAACACCTGTCCTGATCTCAAGGGGTTCAGAGATTTCCCCTTGAACTTCGCCTTAGAAGTCATGTCTGTCAATGTCTCTCTGGTAAGTCGCAGTGTCTTGCCATCCAAACCTTGTTCATGCAGAATGTTGAACAACGACTGGCAATCGATGGAGACATATGCCTTCTTGTAGTCAACAAAGGTGCGTACAACTGGACTGTTCCTGAGGGGCCGGCCGAAGTGGCCGTGCGGTTAAAGGCGCTGCAGTTTGGAACCGCAAGACCGCTACGGTCGCAGGTTCGAATCCTGCCTCGGGCATGGATGTTTGTGATGTCCTTAGGTTAGTTAGGTTTAACTGGTTCTAAGTTCTAGGGGACTAATGACCTCAGCAGTTGAGTCCCATAGTGCTCAGAGCCATTTGAACCATTTGTTCCTGAGCGCTTTGATTTTCAGGGTAGTCTTCAGATTGAAGATTTGTTCTGCATGGGAGCGACCAGGGTGGAAGTCCGCCTGGTACTCGCTGATCTTATGTTCCAGTTGGTTCCATGTTCTTTGGAGTAGGCACGCTGAGAGTACCTTGTATGTGACTTGTATTAGTGAGATGCTCCTGTAATTACTCACATCTGTGGGGTGACCCTTTTTGTGCTGGGGGGAGGGGGGGGGGGGGGGGGGACAGTGCTCATTTCCAGTCATCTGGCAACTTTTCTGATGTGCATATGTCTGTGATGATCTGTGTGAGTTCTCCGAGTGAGTTTGGCCCAAGGTTTTTCAGTAGTTCGGCCACTATGCCACCTTCACCAGATGTCCTGTTTATGAGGCTGAGGATGTGCTTGTGGACTTCCTCTTGTGTTGGGGATAGTAAGTCTGTGTGTGTGTCTGTCTGTTGGTTCTTCATCTGGGAATCTCTCTTTGGAGTCTGGGCAATTGAGAAGTTCTGAGGAGTACTGTGCCAGCACCTTGCAGTTCTCCTTATCCGTCAGTGCCAATTTTCCGTCACTATTTCTAAAGCAGAAGTTCGGTGGTGTGTATCCTCAGATGTGCCTGGCAAACATCCTATAGAAGTCCCTTGCATTGTAGTTGCAGAAGTTGTCTATAGAGTCTAGTTGTTCCTTCAGGTATTTCCTCTTGGATTTTCTAATAATTTTTGCTGTTGTCTTTCATGTTTCGTTGAACACCTGAAAATTTTCTGGGGACTTGTTACTGTTGTATTTCTATGCCAATTTCCTGGTGACGAGTGCATTCTCACAATCAGTGTCCCACCTGGGATGCTTGGTATTATTCTTCAGAGGAATGAGGGCTTGTGTGGGTTTTTTTTTTTTTTTTTTCCTCCAGTCATTTGTATGTTCTTTTTCCCAAGCCTCTTTCACTCCAGAGTCAGCAATCTTTTTGTGTCAAATTTCAGTAGGGGAGTTTTCTCACAGAAAATTCTCTTGGTTGGTGAACTTGACTTTGAAGCACGTTAAGTGATGGTCAGAGTCAATGTTGGCTCCCCTGCATACCTGTATGTTGTTATTGCTATTATTATTATTATTATTATTACTGTTGTTATTATAATTGTCAGTGGTTGTAGTTGTATAAACTTGTTGACATAACTGTTATACAGCAGATGCTACTAATTTTTATCTGAATCTAAAAATTTGTGAACACACAGAATGCATACTCATGAGCTGCCACTGCATGGCTGTAATTATAGGATTGTAACATAAATATATATTTAAGGTAATTTATACTATTAGTTAAGGAGTCAATGTTCGCATTGCCTACTTTCATAGTCTGTTTTTTACGAGATGAAGGTTTATCAACAAGTTCCTCTAAATGGCAAAAGAATTCTATGTTATTGTTAGGGGATCTCTCCAGGCTAGTTATTATTAAACTGCTATTTCCGAGCTTTATTCCTATTGCAACTATTTCAAAAACCATATCAAATGCAAATTTATCTACCCAGTCAATTTTTGGACACTGGACATCATTTTTGACATAAATGCCAACACCATCACCTTTATGTTGTTTCCTACAGTACACACTGACAGTTTTATAATAACTTCAATTAATGTTACACATTTCTTCAGTTCTGCACACTAGCTCATTCACAAGATAAATATGAGGGCTACTACCAGTTAGAAATTTGTCAATTTGTTCAATTTTGTTGGTAAAACATTGCATGTTTTGTGATATTATTTTGAATTTACTGTCATTTATGATGTTGTTGTCAAGTTCTTTGCCTTTGTGTGTCCATAGTGAAGGTTGTTTAACACTAAAAAAGTTTATGTAGGGCTACTTCCACTTATGAACAAATTGCTTTTATATGTAAGGCTTTTCAGTTCGATCCTTTCTTTTATTATTTGATTTAATTTTTCGCACAAACAACATTTACCTACATAATTCAATTGCAATCTGCGGTTAGTGTGTTGACCTTTATCAAACTATCCTATATCTAGAATTGAACAATTTCCATAGTTTGAACATAGTGACTTAATTCTAATATTTGTTTTTCTTACATCCTTGTTTACACACAAGTTACAGGTCAGATCAAGCCAATGCGGGGCAGTAGCAACTATAGTGTTTTTCTGCTTATTTTCTTCAAGGAAATTCTTCAGAGTTTTGAAGGTCAGAAATTCTTGACAGGAAAAGCATTTCTGAAGAAGAGAAATTTGTTAATGTTGTTTATAAATTTAAGTGTTAGGAAGACTTTTCTAAAGATATTTGTCTGGAGTGTAGCCTTGAATGAAAGTGAAACATGGATAAGCAGTTCAGAGGAGAAGAAAGTCATGTAGCTAATGAGGATGTACTGAATGAAATTGGGACAAAAAGAAATTTGCGGCATAACTTGACTGTAAGAAGGGATCAGTTGATAGGACACATTCTGCGACATCAATCAATGATCAGTTATCAGTTAGTATCGGAGGGAAGTGTGTGTGTGTGGGGGGATAAAAATTGTAAAGGGAGACAAAAAAAAAAAAAAAATTCAGTAAGCAGGCTCACTGCATGTAGGTGGCAGTAATTATTTGGAGATGATGAGGCTCACACAGGAACATGGAGAGCTGCATCACACCCATCTTCAGACTGAAGACCACAACAACAGCAGCACATAATTCGAGACGAACGTCACCAACAATTATAAGAAACAACAATGCCCTGTGCATTCCTTTCTCTTACAAAATAAATGAAGGAAAAGGGCCTGGCAGACAAACATTAAAATGAAATGCTGTGATGTGACCACTTACTCTCCATGTTATGCAGTCTTCAAACACAATTACATATTTCACGTGAGGGAAGCCAAAGTTAACCTGATAGGCTTGGATAACAGTATCTATTGCTACAACATACAAATCAATCCTTACCACACAGAATTAAAATGTACATACACTCCTGGAAATTGAAATAAGAACACCGTGAATTCATTGTCCCAGGAAGGGGAAACTTTATTGACACATTCCTGGGGTCAGATACATCACATGATCACACTGACAGAACCACAGGCGCATAGACACAGGCAACAGAGCATGCACAATGTCGGCACTAGTACAGTGTATATCCACCTTTCGCAGCAATGCAGGCTGCTATTCTCCCATGGAGACGATCGTAGAGATGCTGGATGTAGTCCTGTGGAACGGCTTGCCATGCCATTTCCACCTGGCGCCTCAGTTGGACCAGCGTTCGTGCTGGACGTGCAGACCGCGTGAGATGACGCTTCATCCAGTCCCAAACATGCTCAATGGGGGACAGATCCGGAGATCTTGCTGGCCAGGGTAGTTGACTTACACCTTCTAGAGCACGTTGGGTGGCACGGCATACATGCGGACGTGCATTGTCCTGTTGGAACAGCAAGTTCCCTTGCCGGTCTAGGAATGGTAGAACGATGGGTTCGATGACGGTTTGGATGTACCGTGCACTATTCAGTGTCCCCTCGACGATCACCAGTGGTGTACGGCCAGTGTAGGAGATCGCTCCCCACACCATGATGCCGGGTGTTGGCCCTGTGTGCCTCGGTCGTATGCAGTCCTGATTGTGGCGCTCACCTGCACGGCGCCAAACACGCATACGACCATCATTGGCACCAAGGCAGAAGCGACTCTCATCGCTGAAGATGACACGTCTCCATTCGTCCCTCCATTCACGCCTGTCGCGACACCACTGGAGGCGGGCTGCACGATGTTGGGGCATGAGCGGAAGACGGCCTAATGGTGTGCAGGACCGTAGCCCAGCTTCATGGAGACGGTTGCGAATGGTCCTCGCCGATACCCCAGGAGCAACAGTGTCCCTAATTTGCTGCGAAGTGGCGGTGCGGTCCCCTACGGCACTGCGTAGGATCCTACGGTCTTGGCGTGCATCCGTGCATCGCTGCAGTCCGGTCCCAGGTCGCCGGGCATGTGCACCTTCCGCCGACCACTGGCGACAACATCGATGTACTGTGGAGACCTCACGCCCCACGTGTTGAGCAATTCGGCGGTACGTCCACCCGGCCTCCTGCATGCCCACTATACGCCCTCGCTCAAAGTCCGTCAACTGCACATACGGTTCACGTCCACGCTGTCGCGGCATGCTACCAGTGTTAAAGACTGCGATGGAGCTCCGTATGCCACGGCAAACTGGCTGACACTGACGGCGGCGGTGCACAAATGCTGCGCAGCTAGCGCCATTCGACGGCCAACACCGCGGTTCCTGGTGTGTCCGCTGTGCCGTGCGTGTGATCATTGCTTGTACAGCCCTCTCGCAGTGTGCGGAGCAAGTATGGTGGGTCTGACACACCGGTGTCAATGTGTTCTTTTTTCCATTTCCAGGAGTGTATTTGATGATGGTGGTGTGATGACTACAGGTCAGTCATAGCTTACACAGGTACAGTAGTAACATCTGGGGAGTGTACATATAACAAAAAGTGCGGGGGGGGGGGGGGGGGGGGGGGGATAAAAATTGTAAAGGGAGACCAAAAAAAAAAAATACAGTAAGCAGGCTCACTGCCTGCTACAACATACAAAACAATCCTTACCTCACAGAATTAAAATGCACATATTTGATGATGGTGGTGTGATGACTACAGGTCAGTCATAGCTTACACAGGTATAGTAGTAACATCTGGGGAGTGTATATATAACAAAAAGTGTGTGGGTAGTACAATCTCATTAAGTTCTACATATGCCACAAATTTAATGATGGGTGAATACTGTGGCCAACTAAGTTTAAAAAAGGATGTATTGTGTTCTTTGGACCATTCCTGCAGATAGTACCAGCAGTAATCAAGTGCAGTGACATATCTCAAGTTGAACAAAGTTTGGGGTATGAAATCAGGCTATTATTAATTCTTGTTCAGAAATTCTGGTTGAAAACAATACAACAGTTCTCATAGCAGGTTGGTAACTAAGAGTAAATACATGCTTTTCATTTCTTCAAACACCATTCCTCAGGATATAAAGTGATATATTGTGAAATTCACAGTGTATAGGTCACATTAACATGGTAGCAGCACACTACAAATAAACTTTTTCCTAATAAAAATAAATGCCAAAAAGATGAAACAGTGAATATGCTGCATACAAAACACATAGAACTGCCTTATACAAGTCTACACTTACTACGAATCAGAGAAATTGTTGCAAACGAATACTTGATAAAATTGTCTGAATGCTGCTTGTAGAGGTCTTTTATGACATTCTATTTGGAATGCATGACTTTCTTACAGTGTTACCTCACAATCATGGACTGTACCACAGTCATCTAAAATGCAGTATCTTGTTTTTCACATCAGTGGCAGGCGCCAAATTACCAAACAAAGTTGACTCAATGCAAAATTCTTCTGAAAGTACGGGAAGACAGAATCAGAATGCATAAGTTGTCTAGGCAGAAGCACTCATCGAAGTTGATCAGACCTCTACCAGCCATATTCCCACTGAATCACAAAAAGACTGACACTGGCCAAATCCTCAACACTGTCATAATGCCCTGCATGTTTAACAGAAATATAATGATAATAAATGAAAAGCACCAGTTTGCTTTTGTTCTACAATATTATTTTTATTGCTAACCGGTTTTCGGCTTACAAGGCCATCTTCAGACATTTACTGAGTATTATCACCAAAGAAGTTAAATGTTAGCAGACAACATTGGAAGAGAAGTAACACATCTAGAGTGAAGTAGAAACATACAATGAGTAACATCTTTGCAATGAAATAGTAAAAACTGAACAGTACATAAATAACAATGGAGTTGACAGGAAAACCTTTTGCACAAAATAGGAATAGCATGCCTACATAACAGTTTCTATTAATAAACAAAACTAATAAAATAAGATAAAATTAGTATTAGACAAGGCTGCATCAAGAGGTACGAAACATGGAGAGTGACACACAACCAATTAAAAAAGAAGAGACAGTTGTCAATGTAAATACAGAATACACGAGGAAGTTAAGCAATATCAATAAGATAAACAGAAATTAGTGAATGCAGGAAAATTGAGGTGTTTGAGGGAACCTACAGTTTGAGAGTGTGATGGTACTGCATTTTAACATTAACATTATAACCAAAGCAGTGGTTGTATACCAGTTTACATTAAATAAATGAGCGAAGTAAAATATGAACAGCACTTGATGAGACAACTACAAGGGGAGTTAAACATGGACAGTAATACAAGTACAAGTTAAAAGCAAACCCTTAACTATTGAAACTACAGCATATGTGGAATACAAAGACAACTGCAACAAATAAAAACAACTTAATGACTACAGGAAAATGGGAATATGTAGGAAGAGAGAGTGTGGGAAGTAATGAACAACTAAGATGATTATATGAAGTTTAGGAGAGGGGAAGTGTTGAGTTGTGTCTGGTCATTTAGGATGAGATCTGGACTGTGAGCAAGATGTTTGTTAATTTCCAGGGCTTCCAGCAGGTTGAGTTTATGGCCTTTGTTTGCTAAGTGAAGTACATGGGACACTGGCTGGTAGTTGTGACTCTCACTCAGTACATGCTCAGCAAATGCAAAGTCTGAATTCTGCAACCTCTTTTTTAATTGGTTGTGTATCACTCTCCATGTTTCATACCTCTTGATGCAGCCTTGTCTAGTACTAATTTTATCTTATTTTATTAGTTTTGTTTATTAATAGAAACTGTTATGTAGGCATGCTATTCCTATTTTGTGCAAAAGGTTTTCCTGTCAACTCCATTGTTATTTATGTACTGTTCAGTTTTTACTATTTCATTGCAAAGATGTTACTCACTGTATGTTTCTACTTCACTCTAGATGTGTTACTTCTCTTCCAATGTTGTCTGCTAACATTTAACTTCTTTGGTGATAATACTCAGTAAATGTCTGAAGATGGCCTTGTAAGCCGAAAACCGGTTAGCAATAAAAATAATATTGTAGAACAAAAGCAAACTGGTGCTTTTCATTTATTATTATAATGTTGTTCTACCAAGAACCGATGGAAGATTCTGTTAATATAAGAAATGTAATGCTCAATGAGCAGATTTATTCAGCTGAAGAAGACAACTATACTGTCACTATTCCACACACTGTCCTTCTACCATGCTTATTGTTTGCCATACATATTATTTAAAACATCAGCATACAATTTCATAGAGTTTTGTACTTTATAGTAATACAATGTCGAAAAAGCTGCTATGCAGGCCTGTTTGTAGATCAATTTCTTCTTGTATTTCTTCATAATTCTGGCTATTTTCGAAGAAAAATTGAAATGTAAGAAAGAACAACTGAGGATATCCCCAGTCACTTCTCACTTTTGTGAGCAATCTAACTCTATGGTTTGCAAAGCATTCTTAATTTGGCAGAGTTAAATATCCACTATTACTTAATACTGACTGTAGGTGTACCAGTTCTTCCTGGAGGCTGCCAGTGTCTGTCTCAATATGGACCCGTCAACCAATTCACTATGAACAATAAAATATAGTCCATGATATCAGATGATAGTTAGAACCCCCAAATCTGATGGTACTTAGAACCCTGTAATTATATATCTTTATATCACATAGGGCTACCATGGAGCCTCATGATGAAGGTGTCACCAATGTAGTGCCAAAACACCTTTGGTTTCTAGACTGCAGAATTAGTCCAAAATCTTTGTTAAGAGAGGTAGCTACGACAACAACAGCAACCTGTTAAAAACAGAGTCATTATTAAATAAAAGAGCATATAAAGGTTATTTGACACTTAAATTATAATGTTACATCTCATTCAAATTTTGTCAATATGTGCCAAAGCATCACCAAGCGATATTAAAGCTGACCTGTGAAGTACAAGTGTTAAAATGGTAATAAAATAAGCTGATTCATGGATTTGGTGGCATACTTTGCAATTCTTGAGACCAAATAAATAAGCTAAAAATAAATTAAAGGTCTTAATAACAAGGTTACATATTTGGTTAACATACTAGTGAAAGCACTGACATTGCTACCGATCTGAAAGACAAAGCATTTAGGACTTTCTTGAGGAATAAACAGCATAAATTTACACTCAAAGTCATTTACAAATTTGTCTTGACAAAGGCTATAAGATTTTTATCTGAAATATCAGAATATCAATCAAAAACAACAATAATAATGACAAATGGCTTCAGCAGCAGCTTTAGGTTGAACCAATGTGCCTGGTTACCTAGATGGTAAAGAGCTATTTTCTACAAAACTGGCCTCACATGTGTGATACGGATGAAGGAGGTTCTCACTCATGATTATTTCATGAAATATCCCTTGTACCAAACACTTCAAATTAGTTTACATTCTGTGCGCAGCACTTGGTACTCTTATGACGTTCTGTTTATTAAGAGGCTATTCATCTTATCATTGATGCTTTAATATTTCATTTTGTACTTGAGGACTTAGTCAGGAAAATGTTTTTATTTCATATATACAATTAGCTGAGAGAATAATCTAAGGAGGCACATGCAAGAAGTTGTAAAAAACATTTCAAATTGTATGTCAACATAATATATTATTCTGCATTATTATTCACACTTTTAGCTCTTTTCACTTAGCTATAATGTAGGTAAAAAGGACACTCTCAAAAAACTCTTTATAAATGAATAGTTGACATTTAACTAAATAAAATAAATTAAAAGTTAAGGATACAAACTTTGCTGTACTGTGATTATATATTGCAAGATTTCCTCGTGAGGTACCAACAGCAACCAGTGATCCCTTCTTGGCCCAAATGATGCAACTCATAGGATCTCGCAGGCCAATATCAATGTGTGACTTCTTTGTCGTGTTTGCATCCCATAAGGTTAAATGTGAGGAGTTCGATGTAATAATGGCAAGATGGTCACCATCAACATCCCAGTCAAATCCTGTGCACACACTGAAAGTAACATACGGAATATAAATTTTCATATTTTTCCACAGTTAAAGAATTTCATTCAGCATTTCCTATAACAGAAATTTAGGTCTGGAATATTAGCCCTCTAGTGGAGTTGTGTGTGAATCAATAGGAAGTTACGCAATGGAGTGAATAAAGACAACTGCTCACTGTACAGTACAGGTGTTGGTTTAGTGTATAGGTGCAAAAACAAGTACTTCATTGTTGTAGATTATCTTGAAAGGAGGGGTGGGGGGTGGGGGGAGGGGGGGGGGGGGGAGGAGCAGGCAGAACACAGAAGAAAAGTGAAGAAGAGGAAAAGATAAACAAAATGGAGATGCAGCAAGGGAAAAAGATAGGAATAGAAAAATGGAGGATTCATGCCTTGGTAAAGGCTCAGGTAGCTGCATAGCCGATGAATGATGACTGACACACAGAAAATATATATATATAAAAACAAAGATGAGGTGACTTACCAAACAAAAGCGCTGGCAGGTCGATAGACACACAAACAAACACAAACATACACACAAAATTCAAGCTTTCGCAACAAACTGTTGCCTCATCAGGAAAGAGGGAAGGAGAGGGGAAGACGAAAGGAAGTGGGTTTTAAGGGAGAGGGTAAGGAGTCATTCCAATCCTTACCTTAGGGGTAAGTCTTTCCGCTCCCGGGATTGGAATGACTCCTTACCCTCTCCCTTAAAACCCACTTCCTTTCGTCTTCCCCTCTCCTTCCCTCTTTCCTGATGAGGCAACAGTTTGTTGCGAAAGCTTGAATTTTGTGTGTATGATAGTGTTTGTTTGTGTGTCTATCGACCTGCCAGCGCTTTTGTTCGGTAAGTCACCTCATCTTTGTTTTTATATATAATTTTTCCCACGTGGAATGTTTCCTTCCATTTTTTATATATATATATATATATATATATATATATATATATATATATATATATATATATATATATAATTTTTTTTTTTTTTTTTTTTTTTTTTTAAGCTAATTAGCTTAGAATTGCAAACTGTTTGGAAGTCTGTTATTATTTGTGCATGTGCACTGGGACGGATGGTTGCTGCATATCACCAAGGCGGAACAATGTTAGTAGTTTTGCTATGCGTTGTGGTACCTACTGGCTTGGCAGTCATTCTGAGTTACAACATCCCAGATCAGAGAAGCAGGATACACTTTCAAGTAAAACGGTGCCTTGACAATGGCGCTGATGGCACAGAGAACATACAGTAAATTTGAACTACCATTGGTACTGTCAGAATATATTTGTGTTACATCAGATCGAATGTACGAATATTCTTTGTAGCTATGGTGTTTCCTCACACAACCAATTTTCACAGAAGACATAATGTAACTGTTGTCAGAATAAATACTTTCTATTATTTAGTAGGAAGTTTAGAGCTTGTTAAAGCTTCCAGATTCCGGCACAAGCACAGCTGTGGCACACACAGACACAAACTGTTTGAGACACAGGGAACACTTCATTCTGCACTGAAAAATTAATAAAACTGGGACAAGAAGAGTACATTAAAAGAAGATCAAGAAGTAATTGGCAGTTCTCAAGAAAGATTTCAAGGGCAAATAGTGCTGTTGTCTGTAGAAACAAGGTCAAGAGCCAGAACATCAAAGCGAAACTATTAAATAATTTAGTCTAAGAAGAGTTAACAGACCTCGGATTAATTGGTGTATCGATGCATAAACACCAATTCAATCAACAACAATTATATTGTTGAAGAACTTACTACGGTTTATGAAATGGAATATCAGTGGCTGGAACTTTAAAGGACTACGATTGTTTAACCACTTCAATTCAACAACTACACCATAAGCAGTGGCTGCGTCAGCCACACATTGACCTTCAGCAACACAGTTTGCTCAGCATAGTAGTCCAGCTTCCCATCAGCATCACGTCGCGGTGAGGTATACCATGTGAGCTGTGGAGCTGTGCAAAAGCCAAGTTGAACTTGGGGAGAGGGCAGAGGTGGAAGAGGGGGGGGGGAGGGGGGGGGGATAAGTAAGGGACTTTAAATGCCAATATATTTTTTTTTTAATGAAGAGGTAGATAAACAATGATAGTCATTAGCAAGGTAAGATCAGTTTTTTAGTACTTACTAAGAGGAGATAAGTGTTACCATGGAGTATAGTGCAACTTTTAGAAGAGTTACTTAAAATCTTCAATGAACAGTTAGTTGCCAAATTAAACACAACTATCAAAGCTCAAGATGATGAGCTGTGTGCTAGATTAGACACAACTGATACAAATATAAAAGCTCAAGGAGACGAGTTAAAAATCATGTTACTAGTCACAAATCAGAAACTCAACTGCCACATAAGCAATTCATGAAAGGAAAACTTACAAATAAATAATCACATAGATGAAATGGAATACATTGTCATTCTGGCATATTTATATGGTCTGATCAGTAGTAAATCCATTAATTACAGATTTTGTTTGGTTAAATATTGAATCAAAACAAGCCCCAGACATTAATTTCAGTCTAAATAATTCAAAACAGGATACAGATTTTAGTAAGGCTGTTTTTTTCCAACTTTGAAAGAGAAGATCAGTGATTTATTTTAACTAGAGTGTCAACAACACATTGAGCTAACTATTGACACACCACCTTTGTCAGATGTTGCAATTAATCCCCCTAACTGTCAAGAAATACTAAATTTTAACACACAACTTAATTTGTGGAGCAAACATGTAACAGAGTTTTTCCTAAAATTTAATAATGGGAACTTGGATTTTAGTTTTCCTATGACATGTGGTGTCTATTTTTCCTTACAAAAAAAAGTACCAGGTTTAACTACACATTTATACTCTATGATATGACAAATACTAACTCTTAAGTATTTCTGGAGGATTAAAATAAGATGAAAAGGAAGATCTGAAATCAAGGGCAGAAGGTATTGTGCATACATCAACCAAAGTGAGGTGTGTGGATCGACTGATGTATCCAGATAAGGTGTTAGGTGTTCTTTTTGACACCACAGTCATGCAGAAATGATAGTAAAGTGCCATTAATATGAAAGGAGTTCATGATATGTATGAACTATGCAGGCCCGCAGGGCCCCAGATGTCTGTTACATTTTTTTCTATTTAGATATCCAT
Organism: Schistocerca americana; assembly: GCF_021461395.2. Lineage (NCBI taxonomy): Eukaryota > Metazoa > Arthropoda > Insecta > Orthoptera > Acrididae > Schistocerca > Schistocerca americana. The sequence continues at coordinate 943,686,980 of NC_060121.1, read as the reverse complement.
ACAATAGTCTCCTTCCTCTTTTATTATACTATCTTGTTTAAATTACATTTCTTTCACTTTCCTATCAGCAATTGTTACATAACAAGATCCTAGCTGCAGTTTCATTAAAAGCAGAACTGTTACACACTATCTCGCATGCATTTTCTGCATCTGCACATTTAAGAAAAACAAAACAGATAGTAACGACAAGATGGCCGTATTTATCGTGAATAGTATTATCTGGAATTGGAGTCTGTATTTCCATAACTGGTACAGATAAAAGACACTGCATGGCCACAGTTTTTGGTGTGGGGCAAAGCCACTGCTCTATGCAGATTCCCTTAAAAAGTCTGCTAAACATAGTTTGTATTTCTAACACAGTGAAGTTTCCTTGCTAATCTCATTAAAATAGTTGTATGTATCATAATGTGGAGGTGTGTTCTGGCACTACACATGCAGATGTAAAGTTGATAGCACATTTCAACATCAGCAAATGTTACTTAACAAAGCCATTAGTCTCTATCTTACAGGTGTTATGTAGGACTACGCAAATAATAAGGAATGGAAATTCTTGAATGTTTTGTGATGAAATTAACAAGTTGCAATCTGCTTACAGATAACAACAAATTAGAATAAAATGGAAGTGTTATGTGAAAAGGTAACTCAAACACAAATGTTAAGATAAGCATAGACATTTCTTTCCCAGCCATCTTCAGCAGACTATACTCACAAACAAAATGCAGTAAGCTGCAATTCATATGTAATTTTGATATATCAAGCAACTTTGTACTTTCACTGGATGCATTTCATGCCTCCCTGGTCAAAGATTCAATACTAATGTCACATAAGGATTGAATGTTTGAGTTAGTAAATGTTTAGATTGCTATAGAAACTCCAGGTTGGAATATCAACAATATAAGAAAAGATAGATTGCTGTGTACCATAAAGATGACACATTAAGTTGCAGAGAGGCACAATAAAAGACACTTACACACTAGCTTTTGGCTCCAGCCTTCATCAGAAAAAACACACACACACACACACACACACACACACACACATGCATGCATCCATGCATACTTATTCATTCAAACAAGGAAGCGCATCTCACACACGACTGCCATCTCTAGCAGCTCATCCTGTGTGCTTGTTTGTGTGGCTGAATATACAGGGTATTCAAAAAGAATACCACAACTTTAGGAATTTAAAACTCTGCAACGACAAAAGGCAGAGTTAAGCACTATCTGTCGGCGAATTAAGGGAGCTATAAAGTTTCATTTAGTTGTACATTTGTTCGTTTGAGGCGCTGTTGACTAGGCGTCAGTGTCAGTTGATGCTGAGATGGCGACCGCTCAACAGAAAGCTTTTTGTGTTATTGAGTACGGCAGGAGTGAATCGACGACAGTTGTACAGCGTGCATTTCGAACGAAGTATGGTGTTAAACCTCCTGATAGGTGGTGTATGAAACGTTGGTATAAACATTTTACAGAGAATGGGTGTTTGTGCAAAGGGAAAAGTTCTGGACGGCTGAGAACGAGTGATGAAAATGTAGCACGCATCCACCAAGCATTTGTTCGCAGCCCACGAAAATCGACTCGCAGAGCTAGCAGAGAGCTGCAAATTCCACAATCAACTGTATGGAGAGTCCTACGAAAAAGGTTAGTTATGAAACCTTATCGTCTGAAATTGGTTCAAGCACTGTCTGCAGCTGATAAGATTATTAAAAAAATCAATTTCTGTGATTTTATCCTTGCTCAAATGGAAACAGATGAATCTTTCGTTTCAAAGATTGTGTTTGGTGATGAAGCAACGTTCCACACTAACGGGAAAGTCAACCGTCACAATGTCTGTATATGGGGCACTGAGAATCCGCGGGAAACAACTCAGTATGAACGTGACTCGCCTAAGGTGAACGTTTTCTGTGCCATTTCAGCCAATAAAGTTTTTGGTCCCTTTTTCTTCGAAGGTGCTACTGTAACTGGACTACAGTATCTGGAGTTGTTAGAGAATTGGCTGTTCCCTCAGCTCGAACAAGAAGCACAACAATTCATATTTCAGCAGGATGAAGCGCCACCACATTGGCACTTATCTGTCCGTAACTATCTGAACGTCAACTACCCGAGGCGATGGATCGGCCGCCAGGCAGCCCGTGACAGAGCACTTCATCACTGGCCTCCAAGAAGCCCTGATCTTACCCCCTGCGATTTTTTCTTATGGGGGTATGTTAAGGATATGGTGTTTCGGCCACCTCTCCCAGCCACCATTGATGATTTGAAACGAGAAATAACAGCAGCTATCCAAACTGTTACGCCTGATATGCTACAGAGAGTGTGGAATGAGTTGGAGTATCGGGTTGATATTGCTCGTGTGTCTGGAGGGGGCCATATTGAACATCTCTGAACTTGTTTTTGAGTGAAAAAAAACCTTTTTAAATACTCTTTGTAATGATGTATAACAGAAGGTTATATTATGTTACTTTCATTAAATACACATTTTTAAAGTTGTGGTATTCTTTTTGAATCACCCTGTATATATGTGTGTGTGTGTGTGTGTGTGTATTTCCTTTTCTGAAAAAGGTTGGAGCTGAAAGCTAATGTGTAAGTGTCTTTTAGTTGATCCTGTCTGCAACTATATGTGTCATGTTTACAGTAAGTTGCAACCTATCTTTTTCCTTATATTGTTGTTTAGATTACTATGCTTGTTACATGTTTTATGTTACAATATCTTTAGTGTGACTATGATTTCACTATGTGATATTTATGGATGATAGTTTTCTGGGCAGTATTTCAAAATGTATAAAATGCATATTTGAAAACGATCAGCTGTTTTTATTGTAAACCGAAATATCTACTGGTTTCGGTCTTGGACCGTCTTCATAGATGAGAGTTAAAATGGTTTAAGGCACCATACAGCATTAGTCATTATTTAAACTGTGCAGTGCATACCATGAATGTAAATATATGACATAGGACTTTAAAAGCAAACATATGAGTACTAAAAGTATGTAGAGCAGTACTCACTGCTCTGTATTCATTTAGTATTCATATACAAGAAGAGCAGGAAGGGGAAAGATGCCCTTATATGGCCATTCAATGAAAGTTAACATCCAGTAAGATTCAGAGGCACAGCTGCATAATTTTTTAGCAATAACGAAGAAAAGGGGGAAAAAATTATGGTTTGGTCACAATGAGTAGAACGCAGAGGAGTACACGTAAGGGACAGCATGTGGGGAAGCTCAGTAATCAGGTAAGGATTATAAAACAGGCAGTCAAATGGAAAATGAGACAGATGGTAAAAAATTTGTGAACTGTTTATTATTTCAAAAGTAATCACCATAACTGTTAAAACATTAATCCCACTGTGAGACAAGATGATCAAAGCCTTCATAGAAAAAAACATTTGCGATTGCCTACAGAAACATAATTGTACCCAGGCATGCCTCTCTTCATCCAAATCAAATTGATGGCCACAAATGTCTTTCTTCAGGGCTGCAAAAATACGGAAATTACATGGGCAAGGTAGGATTGTATGGGGACATGTAAGGGCTTCCCATCAAGACTTCTGCAGAGGATTCAAAACAACCTTGCAGCAAATGGGAAACCACTTCTTGGTCTATAACAGAGGCCATAATTTCATGGGAACATTTGCCACGAATTAAGAATCAGAAGCCAGTTGGACCATGCGAGAGTTAGATGATGCGCAGTCAGCTGCCCCACGCCTATGTCATGCCACTGGCAGCAGCCACGGTCAGCACTTTCCACACCACCATATGTGGCCAACTGCATCCATCGCAGTACCAGCTAGTTGCAGCCACTTGGGTCAACACCTCACCACCCAAACAGTTAATGCCTCGCTGCACTGTCATCACCATGGTGTCGAGACAACTACTGTTACGTGCTGCTAAAGTACTGCTTTACACCTGCTGACCTACCCAGCCCAGCTGCAAATATAGCAGCCACAGAATAGCAGAATAATATGTTTCACTTGCTGAGTGCAAGGGAGAACTTGTAGCATATTTTCATGTTTATATTTAAATTTTTACTGTACTTGCTTTGCCACGAGCTTTAGTGGACAAAACACACTCTCATCACTTGCAGATGAAAGGCACTGTAGAGGCAGAGAGTAGAGATCCACCTAAATCTTTATAAGATCAGGTAGCAGTCTTTGCCCTGAGGAATTCAGAACTGCAGGAAAAACTGCAAGCAGAATAAGGGCCACTATCTGACTGATGAGTAGACTTATGCACTCAGATGAATCTGTTTTGCATGCTGAAATTCTTTAAATATTTTCTCTTGTATCACAGTAAAAAATGTGATAACTAGTTTTCCCACTGTTAACTTCACACATTTATTCCCAGGGAAGACATTTGGGGGGTGGGGGGTGGGGGAGGGATAGGTTACGTTGATCAAATGTGTTCTTGGCCTGAAGGGTTTTAGTTGAATGTTACATGTCTAAAGTTGGCTGGAGATGCTAAATCCTGTGATAAGCTGTCCACCTTCCATCACTGAACAGGGGGAGGATTTTGAGGCTTCAGCTGACCGCATCCAATTAGTTTTATGTTATGACATAAGTCCAGAGATTGGACAAAGGAAGAAATGATGTCCACCTTGAAGAGACAGTTGCTAAAATGCTAACTGTATTCGTGCACAGAATATGTGAAATCAAGGCTGTGGAGGATTTTGAGGCTATAGAGGTGCCACAAAATATCAATCAGAGAATGGAAAGGGAGCTAGTGCTCCCAGTTTCCATTAAAATTTGTCAATGCCATTGGTTTTCAGGGGTTAACCAAGGCAACAAATGCAACAGTAAAAGACAATGTAAAGAGAAAACTAAGAAGAATTTTAAATTAGTAGCCCTATTACTTTTAGCCCCTTCCAATAAGCAGGAATAAAAGCTATCACACTGTTGATGCATAGAGTGGTTATAGAAACTGACAGTCCATTGATTACAAGCAGTATCGAAATGAGATCAGTGAAGGAAAATACAACTGACATGGAGGTACTTAGAATAACATGACAGGATTTCAATGTTATTCTTGGCAATGATTTCCTGGACCACTTTCAAAGAATTGTGGAATTTCAGTTGCAAATCATCCAACTTGGTCACTCAGTGCATTGATTTGACAGTGGCAACACTGCAAAGGCACAGGTACCATAGAGGGAAAAGGCATATTACAGGAGTTTATAACAAGCCATGTGTCTTCATGCTGAAAGTGTCTACCCCCTGATATCATTCATGGTGGAATGGGAACAGTTTTCCAGACAAACAACTGAGATCCAAGAGCCCTTCTTTCTGGTTGATCCACTCACCAGACAAAGTTTACCTTATAACACTACAATTTAGTACCTCATAATTATCACATGCCTCCCCCCACGAACCATGGACTTTGCCGTTGGTGGAGAGGCTTGCGTGCCTCAGCGATACAGATAGCCCTACCGTAGGTGCAACCACAACGGAGGGGTATCTATTGAGAGGACAGACAAACATGTGATTCCCGCAGAGGGGCAGCAGCCTTTTCAGTAGTTGCAGGGGCAACAGTCTGGATGACTGACTGATCTGGCCTTGTAACTTTAACCAAAATAGCCTTAGCTGTGCTGGTACTGTGAACAGCTGAAAGCAAGGGAAAGCTACAGCCATAATTTTCCCCAAGGGCATGCAGCTATATTGTATGGTTAAATGATGATGGCGTCCTCTTGGGTAAAATATTCTGGAGGTAAAATAGTCCCCCATTCGGATCTCTGGGCGGGAACTACTCAGGAGGACATCATTATCAGGAGAAACAAAACTGGCGTTCTATGGATCAGAGTGTGGAATGTCAGGTCCCTTAATCAGGCAGGTAGGTTAGAAAATTTAAGAAGGGAAATGGATACATTAAAGTTAGATATAATGGGAATTAGTGGAGTTCTGTGGCAGGGGGAACAAGACTTCTGATCATGTGAATACAGGGTTATAAATACAAAATCAAATAGGGGTAATGCAGGAGTAGGTTTAATAATGAATAAAAAAAAGGAGCATGTGTAAGTTACTATGAACAACATAGTGAACATAGTGAACATATTATTGTAGCCAAGATAGACACGAAGCCCACGACTACCACAGCAGCACAAGTATATACACCAACTACCTCCGCAGATGACAAAGAGATTGAAGAAATGTATGATGAGATAAAAGAAATTATTCGGATAGTCAAGGGAGACAAAAATTTAATAGTCATGGGGGACTGGAATTCGATAGTAGGAAAAAGAAGAGAAGAAAAAGTAGTAGGTGAATATGGAATGGGGGTAAGGAATGAAAGAGGAAGCTGCCTGGTAGATTTTGCACAGAGCATAACTTAATCATAGCTAACACCCGGTTTAAGAATCATGAAAGAAGGTTGTATATGTGGAAGAAGCCTGGAGACACGGGAAGGTTTCAGATAGATTATATAATGGTAAGAGAGAGATTTAGGAACCTGGTTTTAAATTGTAAGACATTTCCAGGAGCAGATGTGGACTCTGGCCACAATCTATTGGCTATGAACTGTAGATTAAAACCGAAGAAACTGCAAAAAGGTGGAAATTTAAGGAGATAGGACATGGATAAACTGAAAGAAGCACAGGTTGTACAGTGTTTCTGAGAGAGCATTAAGGAATGATTGACAAGAACGGGGGAAAGAAATAGAGTAGAAGAAGAATGGGTAGCTTTGAGAGATGAAATAGTGAAGGCAGCACATGATCAAGTAGGTAAAAAGACAAGAGCTAGTAGAAATCCTTGGGTGACAGAAGAGGTATTGAATTTAATTGATGAAAGGAGGAAATACAAAAATGCAGTAAATGAAGCAGGCATAAAGGAATACAAATGTCTCAAAAATTAGATCAACAGAAAATGCGAAATGGCTAAGCAGAGATGGCTAGAGGACAAATGTAAGCATGTAGAGGCATATATCACTAGGGGTAAGATAGATACTGCCTACAGGAAAACTAAAGAGACCTTTGGAGATAAGGGAACCACTTGTATGAATATCAAGAGCGCAAATGGAAAACCAGTTCTAAGCAAAGGAGGGAAAGCAGAATGGTGGAAGGAGTACATAGACGGTCTATAAAAGGCGATGTACTTGAGGGCAATATTATGGAAATGGAAGAGTACATACATGAAGATGAAATGGGAGATATGATATTGCATGAAGAGTTTGACAGAGCACTGAAAGACCTAAGTCAAAAAAAACTCTACCATCTGGTGAGCAAGATGTATGAGACAGGCGAAATATCAAAATACTAAGACAAATCACAAATTCTTTACAGACGAATGGAAAATCTGGTAGAAGCCGACCTCAGGGGAAGATTAGTTTGGATTCTGTAGAAACGTTGGAACACGTGAGACAATACTTATCTTATGAGATAGATTAAGGAAAGGCAAACCTACGTTTCTGGCATTTGCAGACTTGGAGAAAGCTTTTGACAATGTTGACTGGAATACTCTCTTTCAAGTTCTGAAAGTGACAGGGGTCAAATACAGGGAGTGAAAGGCTATTTACAATTTGTACGGAAACCAGATGGCAGTCTTAAGAGTTGAGGGTCATGAAAGGGAAGCAGTGGTTGAGAAGGGAGTGAGACAGGGTTGTAGCCTATCTCCAATGTTGTTCAATCTATATATTGAGCAAGCAGTAAAGAAAACACAAGAAAAATTTGGAGGAGGAATTAAAATCCATGGAGAAGAAATAAAAGCTTAGAGAATGAGATTTTCATTCTGCAGCGGAGTGTGTGCTGATATGAAACTTCCTGGCAGATTAAAACTGTGTGCCGGACCGGGACTCAAACTCAGGACCTTTGCCTTTCATGGGCAAGTGTTCTACCATCTGAGCTACCCAAGCACGACTCACGCCCCGTCCTCACAGCTTTACTTCTGCCAGCACCTCATCTCCTACTTTCCAAACTTTACAAAATCTCTCCCGCGAGATGAGGTACTGGCAGAAGTAAAGCTGTGAGAATGGGGCGTGAGTCATGCTTGGGTAGCCCAGATGGAAGAGCACTTGCCCCCGAAAGGCAAAGGTCCCGAATCGAGTCTTGGTCCGGCACAAAGTTTTAATCTGCCAGGAAGTTTCAAAAGCTTTGAGGTTTGCCGATGACATTGTAGTTCTGTCAGAGACAGCAAAAGACCTGGAAGAGCAGTTGAACAGAATGGACAGTGTCTTGAAAGGAGGATATAAGATGAACATCAACAAAAGCAAATCGAGGATAATGGAATGTAGTCGAATTAAATCACGTGATGCTGAGGGAATTAGATTAGAAAATGAGACATATAAAGTAGCAGATGAGTTTTGCTATTTGGGGAGCAAAATAACTGATGATGGTTGAAGTAGAGAGGATATAAAATGTGGACTGGCAATGGCAGGGAAAGCATTTCTAAAGAAGAGAAGTTTGTTAACATCAAGCATAGATGTGTCAGGAAGTCGTTTCTGAAAGTATTTGTATGGAGTGTAGCCATGTATGGAAGTGAAACAGGGACGATAAATAGTTTAGACAAGAAGAGAATAGTACCTTTCAAAACATGATGCTACAGAAGAATGCTGAAGATTACCGTATTTACTCAAATCTAAGCCGCAATCGAATCTAAGCCGCACCTGAAAAATGAGACTCAAAATCAAGGAAAAAAAAATTTCCCGAATCTAAGCTGCACCTGAAATTTGAGACTTGAAATTCAAGGGGAGAGAAAAGTTTTAGGCCGCACCTCCAAATCGAAACAAAGTTGGTCCATTGTAATATGAGACACAATTTAGGTCTAATGAATGACGATACAGCTACAGTAGTTTGGTTCGAGTCGTAAGCTTAGCAGTTAAGCTTTACCAGGTAGCCATTGCTATGCGTCAGGTGCTCCGTCCGTATTTATACGGGTACCCTTCCTTTTTCACGTGCTTCGTCTGGTTTGAATTGATTGCTTATTTTTCTTTGATCTGATAAGTGCCGTTCTCTTTGTTATAGGTGTTTATGTCACTCTAAGCTGAAAATGCATTACTGTACTGTGTCTTGCATTGTCGCATTCTGATAATGTGTGTTTACGACCCGTCGCCACTTGCGGCATGGCTTGCTTTTGTGCACACTACCGCCACTTTCAACTAAAAAAACAAAAGAGAGGAATCGTCTCATTAGCGAAACAATAGCAAGAGACTGCTATTTGTTGTTACTTACAATGCTGCTTTCTTCGATAATAATCAAGAACCAAATAATAGACTGCGTATGATATAAGATGTTCTGAACGAGAGTTTAGCGAAAATTTTTCTCTGTTTGAAAATCTTTGCAGACGTCTCTTTAGTACATTACATTCTGCACAGAAATTAGTCATCTTAGATTTAAAAATGTAGTCAATTGTCGTGCTTCATTTCTGATTGTACCACTATTAGGCATAAGAACAATATGAATATAAACGTGACATGATATGTATATTCTTCCGCGTTTGCTGTTGTCTCACTCTATTTTCGTAGTTTATTAGGCAGACAGGATTTAAATGAGACAGCAGCAAACACGAAACAATACATGGCAAAATGTTTATATTCGTATTATTCTTATGGTGAACAGAATACTGCATACATAAAAGTTCCTATTAGCAATCATCTCTTCTCACAGGTAGGAAAAAATTCAGAACGTAGAGTTGGCTATATTGGCCAACATCCCAAACAGTCTTGCCTGTCGGATTTTCGTAGTACATTGAAATGCTGCTACATTCGAAGATGAACAATACGGAATTTGTAATTACTTCGTTGGATAATGTATGAAAATGTAGTGGTCGAAACTCAGGGCGGAGAAAAAAAGCTCATCTTACACCTTTTTTTAATTTATTTACTGACACAGAGGTTTTGGCGCCAGTATTTATAATTGTGCCTGCAAAGCATGCCTGTGTAGCGCTACATATATTTGGCGGCAGAACTTAATTGTGGCGGCACCTACCAACATTTTTCAGAACTTCCGCTTACTTTGCACTCGATTCTAAGCTGCAGGTGGTTATTTGGATTACAAAAACCGGAAAAAAAGTGCGGCTCAGTTTCGAGTAAATACTGGATGGGTAGATCATGTAACTAATGAGGAGGTACTGATTAGAATTGGGGAGAAGAGGAATTTATGGCACAACTTGACTGGAAGAAGGGATCCTTTGGTAGGACTTGTTTTGATTCATCAAGGGGTCACCAATTTAGTATTGGAGGGCAGAGTGAAGGGTAAAAATCATACAGGGAGACCAAGAGATGAATACACTAAGCAGATCCAGAAGGATGTAGGTTGTCGTAGGTACCTGGAAATGAAGAAGCTTGCGCAGGATAGAGTAGCACGGAGAGCTGCATCAAACCAGTCTCTGGACTGAAGACCACAACAACAACAATTATCATATGATTCATTCTGGCATTCTCAATATTATTTTCTACATCTACATCCATACTCCGCAAGCCACCTGACGGCGTGTGGCGAAGGGTACTTTGAGTACCTCTATCGGTTCTCCCTTCTATTCCAGTCTCGTATTGTTCGTGGAAAGAAAGATTGTCGGTACGCCTCCGTGTGGGCTCTAATCTCTCTGATTTTATCCTCATGGTCTCTTCGCGAGATATACATAGGAGGGAGCAATATACTGCTTGACTCCTCGGTGAAGGTATGTTCTTGAAACTTCAACAAAAGACCGTACCGAGCTACTGAGCGTCTCTCCTGCAGAGTCTTCCACTGGAGTTTATCTATCATCTCCGTAACGCTTTCGCGATTACTAAATGATCCTGTAACGAAGTGCGCTGCTCTCCGTTGGATCTTCTCTATCTCTTCTAACCACCCTATCTGGTACGGATCCCACACTGGTGAGCAATATTCAAGCAGTGGGCAAACAAGTATACTGTAACCTACTTCCTTTGTTTTCGGATTACATTTCCTTAGGATTCTTCCAATGAATCTCAGTCTGGCATCTGCTTTACCAACGATCAACTTTATATGATCATTCCATTTTAAATCACTCCTAATGCCTACTCCCAGATAATTTATGGAATTAACTGCTTCAAGTTGCTGACCTGCTACACTGTAGTTAAATGATAAAGGATCTTTCATTCTATGTATTCGCAGCACATTACACTTGTCTACATTGAGATTCAATTGCCATTTCCTGCACCATGTGTCCATTCGTTGCAGATCCTCCTGCATTTCAGTACAATTTTCCATTGTTACAACCTCTCGATACACCACAGCATCATCTGCAAAAAGCCTCAGTGAACTTCTGATGTCATCCACAAGGTCATTTATGTATATTGTGAATAGCAATGGTCCTATGACACTCCCCCGCGGCACACCTGAAATCACTCTTACTTCAGAGGACTTTTCTCCATTGACAATGACATGCTGTGTTCTGTTATTCCAAGTATAAATGTATATTTTTTTAATTATTTTATTGTCAATGATAACTAACTGAAGGGATGTAATATGTATTTATGATAAACGACTCAGAAGTCGATATCGTAAGGGAATGTGGTAAAAAAAAATGCTCGCAATTATAAACTATAAAAAGCATTCAATGTTAGTGATTTTCCCAAAGTCACCAACCAACAGTAGGATTCTTTTCCTATCATCATTATTGCCGATTGATACATTATTAAAAGAAACATTATTTCAAATACAAGAATTTGAAAGTACTAGCCAGTAAAATTTAATTTTTGCTATTTCATAAAAGAAGAAAATAATAAGTGGCTGAAATAATCAATTCATTTAATACATTAACTGCATTCTATAATTATTTGAGAAAGAAGTTCAGCGCATATTAAAAGTAACAACAACATACTAGCTAAGTAAGGTGATATACACTGAAGAGCCAAAGACACTTGTACACCTGCCTAATATTGTGTAGGGCATCCGTGAGCACACAGAAATGCCGCAACATGACATGCCATGGTTGGTTGGTTGGTTGGTTTCGGGAAGGAGACCAGACTGCGTGGTCATCGGTCTCATCGGATTAGGGAAGGATGGGGAAGGAAGTCGGCCGTGCCCTTTCAGAGGAACCATCCCGGCATTTGCCTGGACTGATTTAGGGAAATCACGGAAAACCTAAATCAGGATGGCCGGACTCGGGATTGAACCGTCGTCCTCCCGAATGCGAGTCCAGTGTGACATGCCATGGACTCTACTAATGTCTGTAGTAGTGCTGGAGGGAACTGACGCCAGGAATCCTGCAGGGCAGTCCATACATCCGTAAGAATACGAGAGAGTGGAGATCTCTTTTGAGCAGCATGTCACAAGGCATCCCAGATATGCTCAATAATGTTCATGTCTGGGGGAGGAGGGGAGGGGAGGGGGGGGGTGTTGGTCAGCAGCAGTGTGTAAACTCAGAAAAGTGTTCCTGGAGGCAGTCTGTAGCAATTCTGAACATGTGGGGTGTCGCATTGTCCTGCTGGAATTGCCCAAGTCGATTGGAATGCATAATGGACATGAATGGATGAAGGTGATTAGGCAGGATGCTTACGTACGTGTCACCTGTCAGAGTCATATCTAGATGTATCATGGGTCCCACATCACTCCAACTGCACATGCCTCACACCATTACAGAGCCTCCACCAGCTTGAATAGTTCTCCTGCTGACATGCTGGGTCCACGGATTCATAAGGTTTCCTCCATATCTGTACACGACCATCTGCACGATACAATCTGAAATGAGACTTGTCCGACCAGGCAACATGTTTCCAGTCATCAACAGTCCAATGTCGGTGTTGACAGGCCCAAGCGACGGGTAAAGCTTTATATCGTGCTGTCTCCAAGGGTACACGAGTGGGCCTTCGGCTCCAAAAGCCCAAATCGATGATGTTTCACCGAATGGTTCACACACTGACGCTTGTTGGTGGCCCAGCACTGAAATCTGCAGCAATTTGTGGAATGGTTGCACATTGAACGATTCTCTTCAGTCGTCGTCGGTCCCGTTCTTGCAGGATCTTTTTCCGGCCACAGCGATGTTGGAGATTTTATGTTTTACTGGATTTCTGATATCACTGTAGACTCACAAAATGGTCATACAGGAAACTCCCCACTCACTACCTTGTAGGTGCTGTGTCCCACTGTTTGTGCGCTGACTATAACACCACGCTCAAACTCACATAAATCTTGATAACCTATCATTGTAGCAGCACTAACCAATCTAACGACTGTGCCAGGCAATTGTTGTCTTAAGCATTGCCGACCACAGTGCCGTATTCTACTTGTTTTCTGTATTCGAATACTGTTGCCCCCTAAATTCACAGTAATTTCAAGTAACATCAGTTTCAAACAAACATAGAAAAAATTCACAGCTTTTGCTCGAACCTGAGCTACCGACCACATATTATCATTCAATAATTGATATTTCATACTAAAATGTAGACTTTCACGGCCGGAAATATCATGTCCGTTATAATTATCCGGGCTGTTATGCCGTGGTCGGTTGATGAATTCTGTGTCGATTCCCAACGTTTCGTCTCTGACTGCGGGAGACATCTTCAAACGGGTCCGTAGTTCAATGGAAGGTACAAACACACTCACTGGCTCGCTACTGACTGCCGCTAAATTCCATGTCCGCGCACTCCCACGCCGCAGCGTGACGTCACGTGTTTTGAAAATGTCAGTGCAATTGGCCGCTGTCCGTCGCCGTCGATCGCCGTTGCCATCACGCAGTAGTGGACGGGTGGTACACATCTTCTTTAACACCGGCATCCATATACCGTTTAATTTCACACCCTCCTCCTTTCGGTTGAAATTATTTGGGTGTTTAGCGATTTCAATTGCCTCCCTGTAGAGCCTTTTGTAATATCCGCTTGTGGCCGCTAGTACTTGCGTCTCCTCGAAACGAATATTGTGGTTCCCTGGTTGGAAAGCATGCTCCGCAACAGCTGATCGCTCCATTTCTCCTCTTCTACAATTTCCCTTATGCTCTTCCAAACGTTTAGAAACAGTTCTTTTAGTGGTACCCACATAAACATCACCACAGCTGCATGGGATCCTATACACTCCAGCTTTCTCCAGTGGTTTGCGAGCGTCCTTGGCAGGCTTAAGGTATTCCTGTATCTTCCTGGTGGGCTTGTAAATTACGGTAATATTCCGCTTCATCAAGATCCTCACTATTCTTTCCGTTACATTTTTAACAAATGGCAGGAAAACCTTAAATTTTGCAGTAGTCTGTACATCAGTATGATTTCTGCGTGGCTGCCTCAACACACGTTTTACTTCGGCGGACGAATGGCCGTTCTTCATTAGTGCATTGTGGAGATGTTCCATCTCAGCGTCGAGCAACTCAGGTTCACAAATATTTCTAGCTCTGTCCGCTAACGTCTTGATAACACCCCGCTTCTGTTGTGGGTGGTGGTTCGAATCCCAGTGCAAATAACGGTCCGTGTGCGTGGGTTTGCGGTATACTGAGTGGCCCAAACTACCATTTTCATTTCTAAAAACAAGCACATCGAGGAAATGTAACTTGCCGTCTACCTCCTCCTCCATTGTAATTCTCGAGTTTATACTGTTCAGACGTTCGTGGAATCGGCTTAGTTCCTCCCTACCATGTCTCCACAGCACAAACATGTCATCCACGTATCGGGACCATACATTTGGTTTTTTGCTGGCACTACCTAAGGCCTGTTCTTCGAATTTCTCCATAAAGAAGTTTGCAATCACGGGACTTAGGGGGCTTCCCATAGCCATGCCATCCGTTTGCTCATAAAACTGTTCATTCCACTTGAAGTATGTGGTCGTCAAACAACACTTAAACAGTTCTGAAATATCGGCAGGAAAAATTCAACCCAGCTGTTCCAATACATCATTAAGTGGAACCATGGTAAACAGCGATACCACATCGAAGCTGACCAATATGTCCTCCGGCTGGACCACTATGCCATTCAATCTGCTGATGAAATGTGTCGAATTTTTTATACAAGAGTCCGAACGGCCCACATGTGGTTTTAGCAGCGTAGTCAAAAACTTGGCTAACGAGTAGGTGGGCGAACCAATGGCACTTAGTATCGGTCTTAACGGCACGTTTTCTTTATGAATTTTGAGCAATCCATAAAGCCTCGGTGGTAGCGCAACCGAATTGTAGAGAACTTTCTGTACAATCTCTTCAATGGAGGACTTTTTTATTAACCGCGACACAGTTCTGAGGATGTTGTTAGTGGGGTCCATATTCAGCTTCCTATATGCTTGCGGATCCAGTAGATCAGTAATTTTACTCCGATAGTCGGCCACATCCATAACCACCGTTGCGCTTCCTTTGTCAGCTGGGAGAACCAAAATACTATCGTCGTCATTCAGGAGTTTTAAAGCTCTTCTCTCACCCACGGTTATATTACTTTTCGGCGGTTTTGCATTGGCTAATATTCTTACTGTTTCTATACGGATTTCTTCAGCTGTTACAGAATCCACACTGCGAATTCCTGCTTCTACACTGGCTATAATTTCTTCCGTGGGCACAAAACGCAGACTAACAGCAAAATTTCATCCCTTGGCAAGCACAGATGTCTCATCGTCAGATAACGAACGTTTGGACAAATTGATAACGGTCCGGGAAACGTCTAAATGCCGAACAGTCTGATTAGGTAGAAATTATCAAACTTCTTCTTCTGTCTACTAGATGTTGTCAACATACGCTTCCCCATGGTATCATGCCATGCAGTAGTCTATCAATTTTATCCCAGTCACCGATGCACAGTTTATTACTGATCGTAATATGGAGAGACATTAACTTACAATTTGTGCTTGCCAAGTCCCGTCGGGTCTGCTGAATGCGCTCTCGTAAGGCCTCCTCAGTCCGTTTGAAAATGCATTGTGCACTTCCTGAACAGAACAGTCGCTTTATCTTCAGAAACTTCGGTATAACGCCGACGGCTCTGCCACGAGACAGGAATGTGAGGGGACACAAAAGCTGCACTCTCTTCTTCTGGAGTCCTTCCAGGCGTCGCACTTCTCTTGACATCTCCCCGTAGAGGCGTCTGATACTAAAATGTAGACTTTCACGGCCGGAAATATCATGTCCATTATAATTATCCGGGCTGTTATGCCGTGGTCTGTTGATGAATTCTGTGTCGATTCCCAACGTTTTGTCTCCGACTGCGGGAGACATCTTCAAGGAGGTCCGTAGGTCAATGGAAGGTCCAACACACCCACTGGCTCACTACTGACTGCCGCTAAATTTAGTGTCCGCTCGCTCCCACGCCGCGGCGCGACGTCACGTGTTCTGAAAACGTCAGTGCAATTGGCCGCTGTCCGTCGCCGTCGATCGCCCACGGAAGAAATTATAGCCAGTGTAGAAGCAGGAATTCGCAGTGTGGATTCTGTAACAGCTGAAGAAATCCGTATAGAAACAGTAAGAATATTAGCCAATGCAAAACCGCCGAAAAGTAATATAACTGTGGGTGAGAGAAGAGGTTTAAAACTCCTGAATGACGACGATAGTATTTTGGTTCTCCTAGCTGACAAAGGAAGCGCAACGGTGGCTATGGATGTGGCCGACTATCGGAGTAAAATTACTGATCTACTGGATCCGCAAGCATATAGGAAGCTGAATAAGGACCCCACTAACAACGTTCTCAGAACTGTGTCGCGGTTAATAAAAAAGTCCTCCATTGAAGAGATTGTACAGAAAGGTCTCTACAATTCGGTTGCGCTACCACCGAGGCTTTATGGATTGCCCAAAATTCATAAAGAAAATGTGCCGTTAAGACCGATACTAAGTGCCATTGGTTCGCCCACCTACTCATTAGCCAAGGTTTGGCTATGCCGCTAAAACCACATGTGGGCCGTTTGGACTCTTATATAAAGAATTCGACACATTTCATCAGCAGATTGAATGGCATAGTGGTCCAGCCGGAGGACATATTGGTCAGCTTCGATGTGGTATCGCTGTTTACCATGGTTCCACTTAATGATGTATTGGAACAGCTGGATCGAATTTTTCCTGCCGATATTTCAGAATTGTTTAAATGTTGTTTGACGACCACATACTTCAAGTGGAATGAACAGTTTTATGAGCAAACGGATGGCGTGGCTATGGGAAGCCCCCTAAGTCCCGTAGTTGCAAACTTCTTTATGGAGAAATTCGAAGAACGGGCCTTAGGTACTGCCAGCAAAAAACCAAATGTATGGTTCCGATACGTGGATGACACATTTGTGCTGTGGAGACATGGTAGGGAGGAACTAAGCCGGTTCCACGAACATCTGAACAGTATAAACTCGAGAATTCAGTTTACAATAGAGGAGGAGGTAGACGGCAAGTTACATTTCCTCAATGTGCTTGTTTTTAGAAACGAAAATGGTAGTTTGGGCCACTCAGTATACCGCAAACCCACGCACACGGACCGTTATTTGCACCGGGATTCGAACCACCACCCACAACAGAAGTGGGGTGTTATCAAGACATTAGTGGACAGAGCTAGAAATATTTGTGAACCTGAGTTGCTCGACGCTGAGATGGAACATCTCCACAATGCACTAATGAAGAACGGATATTCGTCCGCCGAAGTAAAACGTGCGTTGAGGCAGCCACGCAGAAATCATACTGACATACAGACTACTGCAAAATTTAAGGTTTTCCTGCCATTTGTTAAAAATGTAACGGAAAGAATAGGGAGGATCTTGACGAAGCGGAATATTACCGTAATTTACAAGCCCACCAGGAAGATACAGGAATACCTTAAGCCTGCCAAGGACGCTCGCAAACCACTGGAAAAAGCTGGAGTGTATAGGATCCCATGCAGCTGTGGTGATGTTTATGTGGGTACCACTAAAAGAACTGTTTCTAAACGTTTGGAAGAGCATAAGGGAAATTGTAGAAGAGGAGAAATGGAGTGATCAGCTGTTGCGGAGCATGCTCTCCAGCCAGGGAACCACAATATTCATTTCGAGGAGACGCAAGTACTAGCGGCCACAAGCGGATATTACGAAAGGCTCTACAGGGAGGCAATCGAAATCGCTAAACACCCAAATAATTTCAACCGAAAGGAGGAGGGTGTGAAATTAAATGGTATATGGATGCCGGTGTTAAAGAAGATGTGTACCACCCGTCCACTACTGCGTGATGGCTACGGCGGTCGACGGCGACGGACAGCAGCCAATTGCACTGACGTTTTCAAAACACGTGACGTCACGCCGCGGCGTGGGAGCGCGCGGACTTAGAATTTAGCGGCAGTCAGTAGCGAGCCAGTGGGTGTGTTGGACCTTCCATTGAGCTACGGACTCGCTTGAAGATGTCTCCCGCAGTCAGAGACAAAACGTTGGGAATCGACACAGAATTCATCAACCGACCACGGCATAACAGCCCGGATAATTACGTCATGAATTATACGTCATGAATTATAAGCTTGACAAACTACACATAAACAATTAATTTGATTACACAGCTCATATTTAACACACCAGAGGGTGCTGGATGGGTTACAAGTGGTGACCAACAGTCAACAGGACATCATATATTAGTGTTCTGAGTGTCGCAAAGCAAAATTTAATTTCCGTTCCACTGTAGTTAGCGAGCATTATTTTACAAAATAGCTAGAAAGAGACGATTACAACAGTACATAGCGTAATTACTGACTGTGGGTGTCTGCAAGCGTTTGAATTTCAGCATCAGACCTCATCTTGTACCTGTGCTGCGACACACTAACCTTTCCCGAGTTATTCAGCCCTCTGAATTCTTGAGTCTGACTGCAACAAAGGAGGTGTTCCTACAATTTATATTAGTTCTAAGATGGCTATATTACATCTGTACTATTCGCTCCCATATTTATGTTTACACTACTTTCAGTGTCCTACCTTCCTCATACTAGATACTCAATCACAATTACAAATGACAAATGTCTTTATAGTTTATAAAGTACTAGTCACTGCCTGGTTCTGCACACTATGCACAAAATTCTGTGACACAAACACTAGTATAGCTGATATATGTTACTACACTTGACTCCACTGATTATGCTGGTTCACATCATTCACGCTTTGGCCCACTTTTCACTGTCCACTCACAGCTTCGTTTAAAATTTTGTATGCTATCCCACTGAGTCTCTAAGCAAAGTTACTCCACAAAACACTTGCAGTCCACGACACCTATCCATTTGGCAGCAGCGTTAAACCCTCCTATAAGGTAAGGAGTGTGGGGATCTCGGAGGCCTTCTACAACATTACGAAGCAATTTTTTAACCGATTACTTGTTATCATTATGTTTCAAAGTCAGCTACTTGAAGTACAAGCACAGCAATTCATCACAAAGAACTTAAATGTTAACTATTTACAAGGAGTAGGTAATGCATGGTAGAGTCACTACAGTCATGCTAAAAGAACCAAAGATCTGTCACTTAAAGCTTAAACAGCAGCTCTCACCATGAGAGATCATTCCACTGAATTGTGCCCTGACCCCTGCAATCCTGCTTTCCTAGCAACAACCTGTAGCCCTCAGTGTCACTCAACAGTAGTAGATAATCCTCCTTTTTCATAACTCCCACCATCTGCACTATAAATTCTCAGTACTTCATAATAAACCTCAAAGTCTAACTCACAATCCGGAGTACTGTGCTGAATGAGTTGCTTGATATTACTGACTTATTTAACCACAGGGGCTTTCCCACCTGCAACCTGTCTTTCTTAGTATACCTATGATCCTCTATGAAACTTCCCAGTACCCAGCACCTCCCCCCTTACACTGATTCTGACAGCTATCCTAGGCAGATTTTCTGCTATCATTTGCACTATTTATCCATAAACCTGGAGCAGTTTAATTGATAAAGTCAGAGCTAATGACTTGCAGCACTATTCCGCAGTTTACAACTATATTACTAGAAAATAGAAGCTGCAGTAGGAGTACAGCGCAGAAATCGAAAGAGCAGAGGAAAGCTCCTTACATGACGCAAGCACTTTGTAGATGTCAAATTGCATATTTACCAACACAGACCCTTGGAGAAATCCCGAACTTATAACTTGCATGACAACATTTAATTTGTCTACACTCATCTTCCACTTACACAACCTACTTACACCTGCCTATACCTCCCCAACATATTCTTGCCGCTGCTTCATTGCATTGCCGATGACCATAATGCCTTTGCCAATCTCACTGCTTTCACAAAAATGTAGTGGTGCAGCAAGTAGGTACTCACACACGCCCCATTCCGGGTACCAAAATGCAGTGGGTTGGTGGCGGCCCCCGTAGGGTGCCAAAATGTAATGGGTCAGAGGTGAAATGGCTGATACAGGGGATTGAAGAACCGTGTTTCTAGTGGTTAGTATGGTGATGACTCTCCCACCTGGGCACTGTGGGTTCAATGGGTCAGCAAGGGCTACAGAAGTCCATCAGAGTTGAAGATGGCTGCAGCAGGGCAGAGGATACGCATTTAAATTCTTTATTGCTCCAACAAGCTACAGTAATTATATATGTACATCTCAGTCCAGAGGCACAGCCCGGCATCAACCCATGGTGTCCATGTTCCATGTTCATGTCCAGACTTCGTCCTCATGGTCCACAGTGGTGAGAAGTAATGTTACAAGCTCGGTGGTAGGTGCCGCCCCAGACGGGATGGCTGTGTCCTGCCCAGCTGAGATGTGTGTCAGGCACCCCATGGTTCAGTGACTATGAAGGCAACAGCTCAGCCCTCGCCTCATCCAGCGACAACCTTCAGCACACCTCACAGAGGCAGTCAGTACACAATAGACACCAATTCGAAGCTCAGCTATACTGATGTTCCGATCTGACCAAACGACTTTTTTATACAAGATAAGGCAAGCCTCTCACAATTGGAGTCATGCACACGGACCACCAATTGCCGTCAAAATGACCTGAAAAGCTTGTCACTGTCCCAGCGATGGATGCAGCTGCTGACATGGCAGAAGTACTGACTGTAGGTATTGGCACACATTTAGATTTCAGCATTGGACCCTGACTTTAAGCTGTTCCTCTACATCAACAGAGAGCTGCTAGATCTGGTGTTTTGTTAAAAAATGATGAAGATTATGGTTTAACATCCCGTCAGCATCAAGGTCAGTAGAGATGCAGCACAGTATCATAATGATTCCAAGGATTGGGGAAGAAAACTGGATGTGCCCTTTCAAAGGAGCCATCATGGCATTCACCTGGTGGGATTTAGAGAAATCACGGAAAACCTCAATCTGGATGGTAAGACATAAATTGGAACCATTGTCCTAATGAATGCGAGTCCAGTGTGCTAACTACCCAGTGGTCTGGTATCTTGTGTAAATTCTACAGTAGTCACTGAACATGCTGCACTACTATGGGTTCTAAATTTAAAAGACCCAAATAGTACATTGCGACGATGAGCCCTAAAACTTAGCAAGTACAATTACAAAGTCCATCATAAGCCCAGCAATCTCCACCAAACTGCCAATGGACTAAAAAGGAACAGCAACAGTACAACAGTGACAATAGTATCTGCAGCTGTATTCTACATGCATATTGTGTACAGGAGACTAAGCCTAAAATTCCTCTGCAAACACTACCTGAAGCATCCAGACTGTTTTAAATAGTAGCTTCGGACATCACAGGACCATTTCTGCAAACACAGAAAATAAATACTTATTACTGATCACTTCTCACATTCCTAGTCTTTGTCCCAATTGCCGACATAACAGCAGCAACTGTGGCAAAAGCAAAACCTTTTGGAAGTTCTGCATGATACTTACTGATCAAGGGACAAATTTCCTGTCTTCATTATTCATTCAAGTTTTTAAACTTCTCAGAATGAAGAAATTGAGTATAACACCTTTTCATCCTAAAGCGAATGGAAGGGTGGAGTGTGTATACAGAACCATAACTAAGATGCTTTCTTATTACGTCAATAAAACCCACAATGACTGGGATTGGTATTTGCCATATGTTATATCTGCCTACAACAGTTGATTCTGCGAGTGGACTGAATGTACTCCATACAAGGTTGTGTATGGGCAACAGCATGAGGTCATCATTCGAATTAGGAAAATTATCAGCAGGTATTGACTCAGAAGTTAGCAATGTGACTTAAAAACACAAGCCAATGTGGAGCAATAAAGGTGCAATTTTACCACCTGATCAATGGAGTGACAGGATTATATTAGGATCATATCAGATTTTGCGACTCACATCACCTGTGAATGCTGAGTTATTATCTGACACCCCCATCAGCTGTGATTCTTGTCAGTTCTCCTTGCAACATAGACATGGTAACACAAAATGGATTAAACAGTGTAAAAAGTTTCTGCTTCTGGCACTTTGCATTCCAAGCACGCAATATGCAGCCTACAATAGGAAGACTGAACCCCGTTTCTTCAAACTGTGTTTTGCTAAAACTATTGTGCTCTTTCATCAATGAATTTGAGATTATCCTCCAGAAACCCATACCTTGTGAGTCTCGACTAGCATCCTGGAGAGTTCCAATGGGTCATAACATTCCTTCGTTTTAGTTTTCATGCAACAATTTACTCTGTCACCAGCTATCTTTCTTATCTATCATTAACTTTGCTAACTTCTTTCATTTCACAAATTTTCTGATTTCCCTTACCTACATTATTCTATTGACTGCAGGCACTTCACCTTGGAAACCTGCTGCAGGCATAGGTATGAACTGGCACAACACTTCCACTAGGGCCTCTCTCAGATTTTCAAGGTCTGAGGGGTAGATTGGAACATTAACACAATTACAATGATTTTCACATATCAAAAGCTATTTTCCTGCTTAGAGGGACCCTGCTTGTATTGCCTCCACTGCCAGTTTCTCAAATAGGAACCAGATTCCCTTTTGGCCAATGTGACCATGTCACCTTTTTCAGTGTTCTGCCTCCCCTTTTCTCCTGTGGATATGCTTATCTTCTATTAGTCTCCTAACCTGTCTTTTCCCCTGTGGTTCACTAGACAGAAGATAGGGACAGGAGGAATCTCTTTAAACCATTCATCACATCACTACTTCGACAATGAGCCATTTGGCTACAGTAAGGAAATCTTAGATATGACCACCATGCCAAATCTGCCGTTTTGGCAAATCAGTTCGGTACACAAGCGCAGCAAACGGTCTTGTTTTCGAAAAAGAACCCCAACATTATTCAGAAAGCATATCGAAAGTGATGCTGAATGTTCCTAGCAAACCGAAACACTGTTGTCAGTTCTCCTAAGGCCAACCAATGAGAGCAGTCTGCCCAATCTGCACATGCGCACTGCAGCGTCACGAACTTGAAGTGGCTAGCAGCCGACACAGGCGTGCCATTCTTCACAGTACCGAAAAGTGTGGTTAGAGTATTATACGTAATACTGATCAAATTTCACTAACCATGGGCTTCCATGAATGCATGATAACGATAGAATATTGACTGTGTTCTGGAAACGGTCATAAATCTCGCGTTATGTCATTTTATTCTCATTCATGTTGACATCTTGTTTTGGATTTTACATTTCAGAGTATGAGTTAGGAATGGAGTATAGTACCGCATTGTACAAATACATCTATATAAACACCCGAAAAATTCGTCATTTTTTCCTTCATTCCTTAGTTGCTTCAAAATTCATGGAGGTACATTCCGCCTACGAAACCAACAAAAGGCTGTTTGTTTATTGCCACGTGTTTTGCCCCATTTATACTTGATCATGCTTCACAAATAAAAGAAGCGAAATACCTATGGTAATAAACTGCCTTCAATTAGCTGCACAGACGGAACACATCTCTATGAGCCCGAAAAATTGTTTCAGAGAGTGCCAAAGAATAAGATGATGCACAGAATGTGGTTGTAGCTCGATCCAAATGATGAAGTAGCCTATGTCCCTATATGATACATCAACGATTTGGTTCATAAAAACAAAATTTTAAAAAATCACCTGTTTGAGAGTGTGTGGCGAGTGCAGCTATAGAAGTTCATTGTAGTTTGTAACATGCATCTGATGAATCAAAATGTTTCATATATGGTGGTACAGTGTGAAAATATTGTGGCGGGAACCATTCATCTCTGTCTACTGTTGTTAAGGATTTGATTGCAGATAAATAGGCCTACTTGTGACAAACTAGAGTACAAAAACGACTGCTGCTTGTTTCATTCGCAGTAATTTAAGCTGTGCTCTTAGATTCCTGTCTGATCACACTACCGGAAATTGCTATGTATTCCGAAAAAAAAATGGTGAATTATTTGTGACAAGAAGTATTATAAATGTCACCGTCAGTTATTTCACACAGTAATTACATCTATTTCTTAAACATATGGAAGTCACGAAATCAGAGTGCTCTTACGTGTAAATTACAACGAATATTTCAGAAAAATGCTTAACTTTGACGATTAATGAAGTTTTAGAATGTGTTGCAAACATGAAGATGGAAAAAATATATATTTTTTCGCACAGGGTAGTATACAAACCTACGCCCTTTGCCACACCAGTTCATTGCCTTACCAACTTCCCTACTACAACTTCCATGCTGTTAGCACTTTATTATATGTAATGCCATTCGAGAAAGACGCAGGCTGACTTCGTTTCCGAATGATGCAGGCGTAAGCCATAAATGCACGACATTTTGGAAGGTTTCCTATATCAGACTTCACAAAATTTCTTTGCATTGTTACTTAAAAGTTTTACATGTGTTTCGGGGATTAATAAGTAAACCATTTGCGGAAAAGAGTATGCGAAGTCAATTAGTAATTTCAGCTAACACTCATGTAATATATGTAAGCAGAGTCTATGACTTGATATTTAATTATCTTTAAACTCTTAATTGCATAAAAATAACAAGTATTTTGAGAGAATATTGACTGAAAACTATTCTTTTTTTATGTTGTAATCATTCACAATAACAACTTAACCTAACCACATTTTTAACAAAGGAAAATAGTCTATTATAAACTCACTTTCCAACCGGACACATCCTATGGTGATTCTTTAGTAACACAATCACTAAATCCAAAGCTAAAACCGCTCAATATGTATAAAATAACAAATTATAGATGTAAACAAACCACAGCTAACCGAACGACAGGGCCACAATGAAATCCAAAACCTCAAGGTACAGTAGTCAAAAAATCGGCAGGAGGACCATTCGGTAACAAGTCTCAGAAGCTTACCGAATAGGAAATTCAGATAAAGAACCAAAAATGACATCATCACCGAGACTAACCTACGTTGGTATGAACAATATAGAATAGGCCCCAGGAGATCTAGTAACTGATTTGCACACCTCCAAAGGGGTTGAAAGTTGCCTCGACAAATAACCACTCCATAGGACCTGTGCAGGAACCAGATAAACATGTGTTCTAGCGATTTCACCTTTGGACCGAACAGTCGTACACAGATACCAAGGCCATATGCTTGCCGAGAATCCTAAGTTATGGCCATACCAGGGACAGAAACTGCTGGTCTTCCACTTACATCCATGCCTGGTGCAGTTCACTGCAAGCTACTCCAAACAGTCGGGAGGAACAGACAACCCTACCCCAAGTGCTGTATACTGCAACCTTGACTACAATCTTACACTTATCCTGATACCCCAGAACACAAGGAGTGTCTCACATATCCTGGAGATGCGCATAAGTATCCCTGCTGTGACACCTCTCAGACAGCTTGGGGACAAACCTCCTACTCACAGTATGGCACTGACACTATGAGGTGAAAACTCATTTTTTGTAAAGCACATTCTGTTTCCCCCTATACCATACATTTTTCTGTGGTTTGTTAAGTGCAAGTTTATAAAGTTTTTCTACAGTGAGTAAGTAGCAGCACTGCCGCTGAATCTGAGTTGTTGTGGCAGTGTCTTCTGTAGGGTGCAAAATTCATTCATGTAACTCAGTCCCTGGAGCAAGGTAGTAATGTATACCATTGTTGCCTGTCTCACATCTCTGCCAAAACAGCAACTCCCCTCCCCTCTCCCCTTCACTCTTTTGCTGTATCCCTCCAGCTCAATATTTCATCACCTGCCTTTGACTTTTAGTTAGTATTATATACTACAGTTACATGCAAATTAAATATTCATACAAAAGAATGGTAAATTCTGTTTTTCCTCCAATATTGTATTCTGAATGGATCCATCCACTCTTTATTTCATTTTGAAAGGTTTACATATTTTTAACAAACGCCATCCTGCCATTCAGCAAATAATGAGCCCATTGTCTTTGCTTCTCTCGCAGTAATCCTTGCTGATGCCGAGAGTAGTATCACTGATTGATCAGATACAGCCTAGTCATTTTCTACCATAATGGTATTTCCATCTTCACTTTATGGCCACACACCATTATGAGGTGCCTTCTTGCAACCTAACATTCTGGATGTACTGCCAATCCACATACAGCCATCCTCTGCACTCATACTATTTGAATAATTAGCTATCTCCTGTATGTTCTCCGTTATGACAGAGAAATCTTATTATACTGTGGATGAATACCTGAAAGAAAATGTATACCATCACTAAACTTATTGTGTCTAGAAGTAGTTCAATTGATTTTATTGTGCATTTGGGCATTAGCGCACTTTTTGTAACAACAGATTGGCTGTACATGTATTTACTCTTGTAGGCCTAATATCTGATTTAACTTTGTGCTCTTATCTTTAACCTTTATTTGAAACTCCTTTTTCTGTCAAATGGTAGTTATGTTATCTAGCCGATATTGTATCTGTTACTGTATTTATAGTATGTCTTACTTAAACTATGTACAATTTGCCATTGAATTGCCCTTGTATTTATTGTAAGTTTAAATTGAAACCTGTACAATTTGACACGTTCCATATCCTTGTGATTGACTCACTAACTGGATCTACGGAACAATAAATAAATAAATAAATAAATAAATAAATATCAATCTGAAATTTTTTCAGGACGAAGAAAGTCAACTTCAATACACAGTCTGGCAAGTGTTTAACGATGCACCCAATTACAAAGCTCTAGTCAGACAGAAATTCTCCGACCCCTACAGGATTAATAACATCAGAACAATTACGCAATATTACCAATGCCGTCCCCAGTAGTAGGATAAAGAGATCTTAGTTTCATGCTTGCAGGGTCACATTACAAAAGCTGTTCAGACTGTCGGACCACCATGATAACGAATGTTGGAATACTGCCATCCACCAAGCTACATGGCTCACTGAAAACACCCAAAGTGCCCTTCTCCAGCAGAATGTGTGTTTAACACATCCAGAAGTCAATTACTCACCAATACTCAGCAAATCAGAGACTCTGGAAAAGATCATTAACAACAACTTCTCACTGGTGCTGAGAAAACTTGCAAATATTACAACCACACAAACATTGGCAAAGGCTTTACAAATTACATTTTCTAGCACACATATGGCTAAATTGCATGTGAATGAACCTTCACCATCATTCAGTTAGGATTACAATAGAAACTCAGTCCCAATCCAATGTCTGTTGAGGTATTTTTAAACTTGTCAGCCAACTTTACTAGACAGGCTACAGCCCCACTGCAATTGCACAGTCCCATAAGAGAACAATTTTTACTGCATTACTACACTGCTTCTAAGATCCTGCTATCCTAAAATGATGATAACTTTAATGTGAGAGTGCATCTACCCATGTACTGCTTCAACTGTGAACTTGAAAGTTATATGCTGTATGCTGTTCCCATTTCACGGATCATTTTACATAAACATGTATTGTGGCAAATTCACAGTTTCCTGATTTTTAGTAAAGATCATCAAGTGCACACCGCAGTTTTGCAAAATGACTTGCAGTGCTTTACTCAAGCCAAAAACTATATTTTGTTCTGGCATGAATATCCAGACTGGAACCAGTTACAGTGAGGTTGCCCTTTTGTTAGCAAAAATTCTTTACACACACTATTCAGATATAGAAATGACTGTGCAAGACCCCATTTTTATCTCAGTTTGTAACATCTGACTGTTATGTTGTCCCTGACTCACTGCCTATGACCACTGTTTGCTAAGATGATGCACTTATCACTCACTCTTATCAAATCACACTAACCACTCAACAGTGCAAGGTGTGCCATAATTACATTCACTATCAGGTTACCTGTGAGGGCATGAAAATCAGCCCAGATTGTACCATGTATCATATTGTTAACTTCAAACAATGGAAATGGCATTCAGGCACGAGATGCTGGAGATGGCGGTCGGGTGTGCATGAGGGGTGCTTGCTTTTTGTGTGTGTGTGTGTGTGTGTGTGTGTGTGTTTTGCTAGCCTCTGGAACAGGACTTGATCCTTTGGAGCCTCACCTGTAACTGGTCAGTGAAATGCTGGAATACAGCAGGGGCTGATAAGATTCTGAAACATAACTTATTGTAATGGTAGAGGCTATATTTCATATTGAGCAACAGCTTAATCCAGCGATACTGCATCCACGGGAATTTGAAGATATACCTCTGTGGTGCCAGTTTCACTGTGGCCTACTTTTGCAAAGAGTTCATCAGGGGTTGATAAGAAAGTATGTTTCCACTTCAACTTGTGCACTTATCACTTATCATTGCTTTAAAATCACTGCAAAGGGAAAGGGCTGTTAGGTTTGTGTACTGCTGCTGATGGAGTGTCCTGCTGATGATGGGAAATAGGTATTAATGCACATTCATGAGTGACGGCACCATGGGAGCTTTGAAGAAGTGTAGGGTAGCTGTCACCTTAAGAGTGATGTGAGCTCCAAAATCAGTTGCTTTCCTTAACCCGTGTAAGAAGATTTGAGTATATTATCACAAACTGTCTTTAGGGTGGCATATGGTCCTTTGGATTGTGTGGCATGTACTTTTTAATGAACTGTAAATCCAAAAGTGTGGAAAGAGTCCACCCAAAAATATTGTCTGCTTTGGTGTCATTGTTCACTTCGGGCTCAGTTGCCACAAGAAAATTTGCTGATTGAGTGACTTGGTTGTAAGTGAGTAAAACTGAAAGTCTTCCTAGCAAGGGCACGTAAACTTAAGTAAGTGAGATGGTTTAACAAGGACATAGAAGCACCAGTAAAGTAACTGCATTGTGAGATAGTGAATGAAATCTTCTGTGCTGGCTATTAAAACGTTTATTAAAAAGTCGCAACCCATTTCGCATCAGTGGAGATGCAACTTCAGGTGATCTGTGCAAGAAGCTGAAATGTTGAAGAGTGACAATGGTTTTAAAAATAGACATGTCTTACCATAAAGCACAACATATCAACGAGAACTAAGTACTCATTGATTACAGTAAAGTAATTGATTTACAGTAAAGTAAATGGGCCAAGTCCCATCATTCATTGTCAAGATTAAACCATCGTGCACAAAAAGTGGTTGCTTATGATCAAAATCACTTGGATCATGCCACACCTCAAGTGATAGGAAGATGGATGAAACTATTTCAATTTCTGACTCATATGTAATTATGGGAACTAACTAAAAACACCACATTAGCATGGCTTAACATCAACAGAGAAGTGTAATAGAACCTTGAATGTCTTACCATGCCATAGACATCATAGAAGTGTGCATGCCTCCAGCGTAAACAGTACTGATGGAAGTGGTAAGGTAAAGGTAAATACAAAGGTTAAACATAGGGGCAGCATGGCTATGACGCAGCCATAGCTGTTAGTGACCTACATGTGGTTATGAAATACATCAAACATGCATTAATGTTGCATGATTGATTAAAGGGCCAATGACCTAGCAACAGTGGTAACAACGGTTCCTGTTAGATCACCGAAGTTAAGCACTGCCAGGCTGAGCTAGCACTTGGATGGGTGACCACGAGTCTGCCGAGCACTGTTGGCATTCGGGGAGCACTCTGGCCTTGTGAGGCAAACTGAGGAGCTACTTGACTGAGTAGCGGCTCTGGTCTTGTAAACTGACATATGGCCGGGAGAGCAGTGTGCTGGCCCCACGCCCCTCCATATCCGCATCCAGTGATGCCTGTGGGCTGAGGATGACACAGCGGCGGGTCGGTACCATTGGGCCTTCATGGTCTGTTCACGAGAAGTTTAGTTTTCTTTAGATTGATGAAAGGGATAATAGTTGCCTTGCATTGATGAAAGCTTGCTCTCTAAAAGCTATGCACTTGAATTCATCGTATGATTTAATTGGAATAATGATATGTAGTTGAAACGTAAAACTTCTCAACTCTACAACTATAAAATAGGAAGGTAAACAAAAAATAATACCTTCTCATGTAACAAATATAAAATTTAACAGATACTTCAATCACCTGAAATCATCTTAAATACTAAGGACTGCAACCATGGCACTGACGCAAATTCTATTCATGACAACTACCAGAAGGATGAGCTTCAGGAAGTATATCCCATGTAGACACACAGAAGTGTTTCCAGTATGAGGGTAGTTTGAAAAGCTGTCAAAAAAGAATAGAAAGTAACAACTTACTTCCATCAAACTTTTCTGTTTTTCAATGTATTCTGCCTGTTCACTAATGCACTCTGCTCAGTGATGTTCCAGAGCCTTGATCCTATCTTGAAAATTAGATTCATCCAGACCCGCAAAAGGCACATCAACTTCAGCTATTAGTTCTCCATTTTAAGAGAATCTCCATCTACTGAGGAAAATTTTGAGGTGGAGATAAGATAGGAGTCTGATATAGCCAAGTCAGGAGAGTAAGCCGCATATGGCAATTATTCATATATTAGTTCATGCATTTTTGCCATGGAAAAGACACTTGTGTTTTGGCATGCTTTGTTTTATTGAGAGATGAATTTCTTCCATGCCAAACCTGACTTCTTTTCTTGTATCTTTTGCTGTAATTGGCCCAGGAGATTAGTATAGCATTGTTCCACAATTTTTTGACCAATGGGAAGATAATCTACTGGCAGAATCCCTTTCGCATCCAAGAAAGTTGACGCCAAAACCTTTCCGTCAGACCATATTTCCTGCGCTTTCTTTGGTGGTGGTGAATCAACATGGTACCACTGCTTTGGCTGCTGTTTTGTGTCTGGGATATAGTAGTGGGCTCAAGTTTCATTTGTGGTCACAAGCTGTCACAAAAAATTCTTAGTTGCTCTAAAAATGGGTCAAACATTGTCTGGACATTTACATTCTGATGCATTTCTGATTCTCCATTAAGAGTCACAACACCCATCTTGCAGATAATTTTCCCTTATCCAATTATACTATTAAAAAGTGGTATCCCCATTCAGATGACATCTCTGACAATCCTCCACTTTTGCTGGGTTGGTGGCACACGTTAGCCAATCACTATATGGATCATCATCTAACTTGCCCCAGTCAAATTTAAACTTGTTTGTCCACTTGGTAACAGCTGAATAAAAAGAAGCAGAATGTGTTCTCAAAACTGACATAAATTTCCTTTGCTTTCATAGCTTTCTTTACAAAATACTTAATCACTGCTCAAATCTTGATTTCTTCCATTTTCTCAAATTACTACATGGGACCAATGACAGAAAGATTTCTATACCACAGACACTGCCCAGAACACTGACACATCACATGTTCCCCTCCAAAAAAAGATGAGCTGTTATTACGCAGGAGTCTCATTGTACTAATGCTGACATGTGGTGGTGATTCTGTGAACTTTTCAAAATTCCCTTGTACCATCATTTGTCCAAAAATCCCACAGTCACTCCTAGCAGGACCATGAAGAGACACAGAGCAGAGGTGTGGTATTTTTTATTGATGGAAGTAACAATGTAGAAAAAGATAGATTGCTACTTACCAGAAAGTAGACACATGAAGTCACAGACAGGCACGATTAAAGGATACTCACATTTAGCTCTGGGCCACAGCCTTCATCAGTAAAGATAGATACACATACACACACAACATTCATGCAAGCGCACACATGCACAGATCAAGTCCTGTTCCAGAGGCTGGCAACACAAGGAATCAAATGCAAACCCTGCAAGTGTTCTTTCATGCAATCATCCTCGACACACATGGCATTCAAATGCTTGAGCAATGGACTTCAACCAATGGAAGAAAATGTCATGGCCATTGATGACATGCTGCCACTCGTGAATGTGAAAGACTTAACAAGTGTTTCTGGTTAGGATCAACTCATAACACCACTTCATTGCAAACCTAGCTAAAATCTTTTACCTCCTGAACAATTCATTATGCCAAGGCATACATTTTGAATGGTCACCTCACTTTCAACAAGCTTTCCAGACTTTGAAAGACTGCCTTAAGCAGACACCATGCTTGGCAACATGTAACTAGTCCATCACTGGTAGTAGCAACCAATTTGTCTCCTCATGGTACAAGCACAAACCTCTGGCACATATACCCAGGTGGCACAGAGTGCCTCACAGCATATACTTCTAAAACTTTATCCACCTCCCAGCATCTCTACTCTCAAATAGAACAGGAAGCCCTTGCTATCATTTAAACAGTCCAGAAATTTAAATTATTCCTTTATAGACAGAAAATTCACCTTGTCACAGACCAATAATTGTTGCTCACTACTTTTGGTTCGAGGCATCGCTTACGGGACTGGACCACCCGCAGCAATGTTACACACTAACACGGACGTACTGTCCCAGTTCCCATGGGATGTCATCCAGCATTTGACCACCACAAACTGTTGTGATTCAAACTTGATTCAGATCTGAATACAACCATTTCAACTTTCCCCTTAACATCACAGGACACTGTGACAGCCCCTCTACAAGGACCCAAAGTTATGCCACATCACTCACTTTATTAATCTGGGTGGCCACACACACCTCCCAGCAGAATTTTTACCCCTATTGACCAAGGTAAAATCAATTTCACCCAAACGAAAGTATTTGGGGTTATGGCTCTCAGATGAGGACCACTAATGCATCTTGAATCTACCCTCTCTTCATCCACAAGCACTGCTCCCGGAGCACACTACCCACTGGGGCACGCCCCAGATTAAAAATTCGCTGCAACAATATTTGTTCTGGCCCAGTACTGAATTTGACATTGTCGCCTTGTCCATCAATGTTCCGCCTATGAGATCTACTAAGTTGCACTTCCTTGTTCTGCCATCTGGCCCCTAAGCTATGAATCCATGGGAGTACATCCACCTAGATTTTGCAGGCCCATTTTTTGGCTCTTCTTAGTTCATTGTGACTGATTCCTTTTCTCATTTCCCTTTTGTGTTCTGCAAGTCCCAGGTCCCTTCTGGCAGTACTACAGCGGACTTTGAATAAGACTTTGTTCTTGTAGGCATGCTCTGCACGTCCCAGGTCCATTCTGACAGCACTATAGTGGACTTGGAAAACATCTAGGCATCCCGTGCACTTAGGTTTCAGACAACAGGATGGCATTCATCTTCCATAACGTTGAACAGTTTGTGCTAATAAATGATTCAACATCTTTATACTGCTCCATTTCACCTGCTGGTTTCCAACAGTTGTGCAGAACACTTTGCACATTCAAGACACAGCTTCATAAGAAAAAGGTGACCAACACTGTACCTAATTCCCTCTTTAGCTTTCTGGCAAACTACAGGGTCACCCCGATTCAAAGCCACAGCCTAGCAAGACGGCTTCATGCCTGCCCTAGCACCCTCTTGGATATGCCACACCTGCTGCCTGCACATGTTGTTGCCGAGGCCTCTTCCTTCCCCCAGCAACTATGCTGGACCACACACCACCTGCTTCTTCATCTCACCCCCCCCCCCCCCCCACGGTGGTCACTGCTGAGATGGGATGAGTGGTACCACAACCTGACATCACTATGAAAACCGAGTAACTGTCACAACATACTGTCTACTGCCTTCATGGAACTCAGCAGACGGCATTTTGTCAGCAGGAATACAATTTGATGAGGCCAAGCCTACCAGAATCCTGCATGTAAGCCAACCAACGACTGGTCTGAGCCAGTTTTAACTGTACCCCAGTGTTGGCACAGTGGAAGTGCACCGCGACTGGTCAATCTACTGATTTGGTTTCCACTATGATTTACAGGTGCTCACTTAAGGCCCTTGTCAGTTTTTGTGACCAGAGCCGCAATCAAGTAGCTCCTCAGTTTGCCTCACGAGGGCTGAGTGCGCCCCACTTGCCAACAGCACTGGACAGACCGGATGGTCACCCATCCAACAGTGCTTAATTTGGGTGATCTGAGGGGAACTGGTGTTACCACTGCGGCAAGACCGTTGCCTCCTTAATGTGTCAATCTGTCAAATAAACTGGGGTACATTTCCATTAGTTCTGAGTGTAGTTTGCCTTTACAAAAGTAAGAAAAATGGTTTCTCCTGCAAACATCTGTATTCAGAGACCTTGAAACAAAACTGTACAAGCCTACATTGTATTTCATACATAAATTTCTTTCTTCCACTTATAGCCCACTCTAGCTTCCCTAACAAATTTTTGTTAATATTAAGCCACTTCTTTACTCACAAATATATCAGGACAACTTGTTTTTATATGCAGCTCACATTTTAAGAAACAGATAGTGTAAGAATAAGAACAACTTAGAATAATACAGAAGCACTGTTCAGTAAACCATTTAAAATCCACTCCGTCCTTTAACATTCATTAGTATCAGTAGAGGGAGGTGAACATCCTAGAGTACATTACCTCCAAACAAGCTGTTGCTAATGATAATAAACACTTCTCCTCTCAGATTTTGAATAAATTTGTTTAGGAATGACATACTTTAATATCACCAAACCACTTACTGACACATCAGATCTACATATTTATTTCAAGGGATAACTTTTTTTGCAGAAACAATTTATCTAGATCTGAAATTCATGAAGGCCACTGGGATGAAAAAGAGTGGGGTATGCAAAAAGAATCACTAGTCAAAATTCCTATTTAATAACAATCTACAGAGAATAGCCACTTCATGGAAGTAAGCTGGTTTTTACCCTTGTAATCTTATTTTTTCTATTCTCTTCCCATGTCTGTTGTATATTTCAACTGTCTGATCAGCGCCAGTAGTGGCCAGGTAAACACCATTTCCTCGTTGCCAGCTGATGAAAACTTCACTAGTTCCATGTGGGTGATCCAGTTTAAAAACAAGCTGTAACAATACAAGAGAGAAGTGCTGGAAGATGAAACTATTATTAAATAAAATATAAAACAGGTAAGATCTGATTTAAACAACTGTAACAATATAAAAAAGTGAACGTGAAAAGATGAAACTGCTTATTAAAGACAACATAAAACATGGAGACAACTGAGTTATTTAATATAAAGACAATAACAACACACTTCATGCTAAAGAGAAAGCAATATTTAACATAGCCATAATTAGAGCCAGTGTTTTTATGTAATTACATATTCTTTTCTTTTATTCCTACACATTTGAAAAGTGTAAATGTTCACTAAATATGTTGCTAACATTGATATATTCCATTTTATTGTTACACATTTCACACTAATTACCTGTTTCTACAAGACACATTCATTGGCTTCACCAACTCCCAAGCTAGGTGACATAATACAAGCTAACCTAGGCCTCGGGCTACACTGGAGATCAGCCCATCATCACAAGCTAACAGGGAACATTCCCATGTGTAAACAAACAACCTTGATGAAACTTGGCAGGTACGCAAAGAGGTCAAAATAATGCAATACTTATTTTTTTTTTCATTTTAGTCCAATTTCACTTTTAAGGGATATAACACACCCTGAAAGGTAGCTTGGCATATTAATTTTAGAGGGAAAAATCAAACAATGGAAAATCCAGGACGGAATGTAACAATATTAGAGAAGGAAAGTTGCTACTCACCATATAGCGGAGATGCTGAGTCGCAATAGGCACAACAAAAAGATTCACACAATTATAGCTTTCAGCCATTAAGGCCTTCATCAGCAATAGACACACATACACATACGCACACGCACACACTCACTCACTCAAATTCAACTTGCACACACGTCTGCAGTCTCAAACAACTGAAACCACACTGCGAGTAGTGCCTGTTGGGAGTGGCGACTGGGGCTGGGGAGGGGGGGGTTAAGGAGGAGTCTGGGACGGGGAGGGGGAGGGACAGTATGGTGGGGTTGGCGAACAGTGAAGTGCTGAAGTTTAGACGGAGGGCAGGAGAGAAGGTAGGGGGGGGGGGAGTGGGGGGGGGGGGGGGGTAAGAAGCGGAAAGGAGAGAAATAAAAAGACTGGGTGTGGCGTTGAAATGATGACTGTGTAGTGCTGGAATGGGAGCAGGGAGGGAGCTGGGTGGGTGAGGACAGCAGCTAACGAAGGTTGAGGTCAGGAGGGTTATGGGAACGTAGGATGAATTGCAGGGAAAGTTCCCACCTGCACAATTCGGAAAAGCTGGTGGTGGTGGGAAGGATCCATTGGCACAGACAGTGAAGCAGTCATTGAGATGAAGGATATCACGTTTGGCAGGATGTTCAGCAACAGGGTGGTCCACTTGTTTTTTGTTCACAGTTTGTCGGTGGCCGTTCATGTGGACATACAGGTTGTTGGTTGTCGTGCCTGCATAGAATGAACCACAGTGGTTGCAGGTTAGTTTGTAAATCACATGACTGGTTTCACATGAAGCCCTGCCTTTGATGGGATAGGTGATGTTAGTGACCGGACTGGAGTAGGTGGTAGTAGGAAGATGTATGGGACAGGTCTTGTATCTAGGTCTATTACAGAGGTATGAGTCATAAGGTAAGGGGTTGGGACCAGGGGTTGTGTAAGGATGGACGAGTATATTGTGTAGGTTCAGTGGATGACAGAATACCACTGTAGGAGGGGTGGGAAGGATAGTGGGCAGGACATTTCTCATTTCAGGGCATGACAAGAGGTAATCGAAGCCCTGGTAGAGAATGTAATTCAGTTGCTCCAGTCCCGAATAGTACTGAGTTACGAGGGGAATGCTCGTCTGTGGCTGGACTGTGGGATTTTGGGAGGTGGTCAGAGACTGGAAAGATAAGGCGCAGAAGATCTGTTTTTGTACATGGTTGGGAGGATAATTATGTCAGTGAAGGCTTCAGTGAGACCCTCAGTAAATTCTGAGAGGGGCTGCTCGTCACTGAAGATGCGACGACCGCGGGTGGCTAGGGTGTACGGAAGGGACTTCTTGGTATGGAATGGGTGGCAGCTGTCAAAGTTGAGGTATTGCTGGTGGTTAGTAGGTTCGATATGGATGGAGGTACTGATGTAGCCATTTCTGAGGTGGAGGTCAACATCTAGGAAGGTGGCTTGTTGGGTTGATTAGGACCAGGTGAAGCAAATGTGGGAGAAGTTGTTGATGTTCTGGAGGAATGTGAATAGGGTGTCCTCACCTTCAATCCAGAAAGCAAAGATGTCACCAGTGAATCCGAAACAGGTGAGGAGTTTAGGATTCTGGGTTTTTAGGAAGGATTCCTCTCGATGGCCCATCATTACACTGCCACACCCAGTCTTTTAATTTCTCTCCTTTCCGCTACTTACCCTCCCCCCCCCCCTCCCCCACCTTCTCTCCTGCCCTCCGTCTAAACTGCAGCACTTCACTGAATGCCACCCCCATCACACTGTCCCTCCCCCTCGCCGCCCCAGCCTCCTACTTACCCCCACCCAATTACCATTCCTATCACGCACTGGTGTTGCTGCTCGCAGTGTGATTTCAATTGTCTGAGACTGCAGATGAGTGTGCAAGTTGCGTTTGCATGAGTGTGTGTGTGCACGTGTGTCTATTGCTGACAAAGGCCTTAATGGCCGAAAGCTTTAATTGTGTGAATCTTTTTGTTGTGCCTATCGCGGCTCAGCATCTCCGATACATGATGATTAGCAACATTTCTTCTCTAATATTGTTAAGTTTAGAGGGAATATCTTCCAGACAATGACACATAAAAAATGAGTTTCATACAGAAGTTGAAATGTGATTAACACTCTTGAAAACTGTACAAGCAACTTTTGTAATAATTTGAAATTTTTTAAAACACTCCAGCACCACTAATTAATTTTGAAAAATAAGAACATTTGTTATAACATAAATTAACAAAGGTTTCATACCACATCCATACATATGTAATAATGCTAGTTTATGAAGTACCATCTGTGGAAAGTAAGCCATACGCAATGTGCTGTCATAGTATTTTCAACATACCTAATTAAAATATCTAGAAGTTCATTATTATTCTAATTATGTGTGTTACTTACTTTGGTGTTAAGTTTTAAACTGTTTTTATGTTCTACTACTTTTACCATTTAACATATGTGAATTTTGTTAGTTGAAACTAAAAAGTAACTCATTATTACGTTACAAAATCATTACAATAATGATAATCTGTAAAGAAATGCTTAAAACATAACTTTAATATACCATGCACATTAAATGAAGAAATTTCTTTGTATAATACAAATGACAGACAACACAATATAAAACAAAATTCAACAAGATGCACAAGATATGGTGAAAAAAACATGTATTTTATTATTTTGATCCCTTTACATATCTGCCAAGTTTCATCAATATCTTTTATTTACACCTGGGAATGTTTCTTTGTCAGTTTAACAAAAATAGCTTTTTGTCATGATATCTTCGTCGGTTGTGCCTAACTCTCAGCAACTCACTCACAGGCTAACCTCAAGCTATTCAACAATTCAGTCTGTCCCTATAAACTCATTAATAAAAAGAAGTATATAGCCGTAGTATACAATGTATTATAATGCATAGTTATCCCTCAAATTGATCACCAGCTCTAACAGTCCTGCATCTTTTTTCTTGTAACAAAACAATACTAACTTGCAACTCAGTGCTATTACACTAGTAGTAAGATTGTTATTGTAGTTTGAATGTCATTATTATGCCAATTTTATTTTTATGTTATTATTGTTGCATTGGTAATCACTCGCTAAACATGATGTTTACACTTGTATACTAATATTAGACATAGTGTTTTTACTATTGATTTACGTTATGAGACAAATAAACCACAATTCACAATACACATAACTGTTTATGCTCTGTTTTGGCAAATAAAGTTATACATGCTGCAACTCCAAAATATCTGATCAAAACGCACAGTCAGTCACATTATGTAACTTAGCTCTAAGTACAACTCAGAAGCACTCTGAGAAAACAGTGAGGCTGATTAAAGACGAAGATACTGAAGATTTTAAGGAAAGTTTAGATGATGTTGATTGCGGTGGAGTTTACAATGAGCCTAATGCTAGCTCGAAATTGAACACACTTCTTAATGAGTTTGTAACCATTTTTTAAAGAAGTTCTCCCTTAGGCAGCCTGATCATGGGAAGTCATTAAAGAAACCTCAGATCACTACATGTGTCAGAGTTTCTCCACAGCAAAAAAGGCCTGTACAAAATAGCCACAACAAGTAATCATTCAGAAATACTTTCATATCATGAACAGTACTTTAGCTAACAAGTTAAGAAAAGTTGTAAAAAGATTCAAGAGTAAGCACATTTTGTCTGAAATTGACAGGCATACAATAAAATAAAATCAAAGTGGAATATTGTTAAAAAGCAAGAAAGAAAGAAGCCATAAGAGAGTACATTATTTCTTGTACAGAGAACAGGAGCATTGCAAAAGACAGTTCACATATAGTAGATAATTTCAATAATTATTTTTTTAATATGTTATAAAATTGGTACAAATAGTTCAGGGCTGAAAACAAAACAGTACATGAGAAATAGTACAGATGACATTAGTGACTGAGTTAGTTGCATGTTGAATTGATCATTAATTTGTAAATATGTCTACATGCTGAACATTAAGGAGAAAACAATATGCAGATGTGAGTTAGTAATTCCTTTCCACTCCCTTTTACACATTCCAATAACTGAAATTCTTCCATAAAATAGGAGGAGTTGTAAAGAAGACACATTTTCAGTTTGTTTTCAAAGTTTACTTTTGCTGTCTGAAAGGCATTTTATTTCACTGGAATTTTAGTTGCAGCATTGTGCACTCCTTTCTGTGCTAAATGTAACCTTAATGTGGAGCAAAAGGTCTCATTATTCCTTGTGGTATTGTAATTATGTACATCATTGCTCCTTTCAAAATGCAGTGGATTATTTACAAATGACTTCATGAGGAAATAAATAAAATGTCGAGTAACAGTTAGAATGCCTGACTTCTTAAACAAATATCTACTAGATGATTGTGGGCGAGCACCACATATTATTCTTACAGCAGTTTCTCAGCAATGAAGACTTCCTTTCTAAAAGATGAGTTTCCCCAAAACATTATTCCATATGAAATTATTGAATGAAAATATGCACAATATTTCAACTTACTGATTCATCTCTCCCCAAGATTTGCATGATTCTAAGAGAAATGTGACTGAAATAAGTTGTTTTAGGAGTTCCATAATAATGCTTTTCCCATTTTAAATTCTCATCAATATGGACATCTAAGAATTTTGAAGTTTCAACCGTATTTATTATTTCCTCAGCATGTGTTACACTTATCAGTGGCACAGAACCCATAGATGTGCAGAAATGAATATGGTATGTTGCGCCTTTTTAAAGTTGAGGGTGGGGCTATTTGCAGAAAAGGAGTCAATGATACTGTCACACATTGCTTCAATTATGGCTGTCTGATCTTTGTCATAATATACTATCAAGTTGAGCGGTAGAGCCCGAATTAGCACTCTCGGGAATCAAGAACATTAGAGCTATATTTTCTTGGATAGTGCACTCAATCAATAGGCATGGTAAATGTTATACATGAATGCAGGACAGTCCTTCCAATATCAGCATAACTGAGACAGGAAAAACTGCGCAAGTATGTACAAAATCATAGACAAGAGTAAGTTGTACAGAAGTCCAAGAATAAATGCTGTTACTACTGCTGCTGTATACAGCACTGCTGGTCAGAATGTAATTACAAATTTGACAGAGACACCAACTACGTCTCCCACACACAGCAGATGACAGTGGTCTGATGCTACAGGAGCCCCCCGTGGCGGAAGCAGAATGTCATCGAGAAAACTTGTAGGAAAATGCACATGACATCCAGAACAAGTCACGCACATAAGCTGTGGTTGTTTGTCAGGCAGTTGTTGCCTCTGTGTTTGTGATTATGGTGGTGGTACCAGAAGATGAACTTGCCTTCATGGTGCTTCAACTGGAAACGCCTGGTGGAAGATGTAGGTGGGCTCAACACAATCAAGAGAGATGGTTGTGTTTTTGCCATTCACCGCAATGTCTAGTGTCCACATACCTCTTCTTAAAACAAGGTGGGGGCAAATATAAGAAGGCTGTGATATGCCAGCAATCGTCCAAGTCATGGTGCACATAACTAGATGGTGTGCCATGTCTGGAGGCTTTGAGAGGACAGATGTGAGCTACGTGGTGTCACAATCACAAAGTCTGGATGATCATGAGATGATAATTCCAGAAAACTGGCATCAATAAATTCTTCTGGGACACACAATGTTTCACCATAAACCAGTTCTGTTGCAAAGTAATCCATGTCTAGGTTATTAAGTGTTCCATAGACCAAGGAGATCTACGGGTGGAGTGGTTGCCCAGAAGGTGGTGTGACACGTAAGTGCAGCTTTGAGGAAACGGTACCATAGTTTGTTCATGCCACTGCTCACTGGATGATAGCAGTGGCCTTATGGTGCACATATCCATGGAACTTTGCAAACTGAGTGAACAAGTATGACTCAAATTGTCGTCCACAGTCACTTGTAGTGGGCAGAGGACAACCAACCAAATCTAGCTAACCTTGATAACACAAAAGTGGGAGTTAATGTCTCTGTGCAAATACTGTACACTGGCACTGCTTCCTGCCAACAAGTAAAATGATCTACCATAATAAGTACCGTTGGTTGTTCAGGGGAGGCAATGGTCCTACTGCGTCAATGTGCACATGCACGAAATGTAAGGCTGTATCTGGGAAATCACTGACAGGTGCATGTACATAGTAACACATGTTGTTACTTTGGCATTGTAGACAAATACAAGTCCAGTCATGACAGGGTTTTTCAATTCCGGGTCTTCAACACTAGGTGAAAAGTTGGCCGGACACCAGGTTGCACAAGTTGTATAGCTGTCGAAAGCTTACCTACGAAATGTGGCTGATAAAAAGGGGGGAGATCACCCATGAGAGACATCACAATACAGTTTCACTTACCAGGCATGCTAACAAGTTGAAACTGTGACACAGATGTGTGACAAAGTAAAAAGCTCGGGAACTCTTGATAATCTAGCTGGGCCCATGAAATCTATATGCTGTGCAAGAGGCAATCCGCAACTACACTGTCAATACCCAAAATATTCTTGATCTCTGTGCTGAATTGGGCTATGAATTCCATGTGGTTTATTGATGAAGTGAGCTGTTGTTGCTGTTCTGCTTGAAGGCCTATGTCAATGGTTTATGATTGTTGCTTCTGTGGTCAAAAGAACTTTACTTCAGACACGGCAAGAAGTTCATGGTCGTAGACACTCCACTTCTGCTGTGACAGTGACAGCTTGTGTGAATAGTATGCAAGTGGTTGCCAAGAGTCATCTGTGCTTTTGCACTAATAGCTGTCTGCCTTGCAACCATTACCAACATTAAGGATGCAACCACCGTGGGATGCGCAAGAAGTGCAGCATTTGCCATACTCTGTTTTGCGGCTCCAAACACAGAACTCATCGCATCGGTAAACTGAACTGGGGTATTGTTTCTAACATTCAGGCCAAACAGCATTGCAGTTAATGGTTGTTGCAGTTCAACTGATAAAAATTCAACATCCCCAAAAACCATTGTAACTCTTTAACAATGTTCAGTCTTGGCATCAGCAGGATGGCTTTGACCCTTTTTGATAATGGTAGGGAGCCTTCAGAAGAGATTCAGTGACCCAGGAAACTGTGGTAGGGAAGCCAAATGGTCAACTTTGGTTTATTGGGAGAATTTTAGAAAAGAGCAGTTCACTTGTGAAGGTTATAGCATGTAGGACATTGTGCGACCTATTCTTGAGTACTGCTTGAGTGTTTGGGATCCATAGCAGGTCAGATTGAAGGAAGACACTGAAGCAATTCAGAGATGGGCAGCTAGATTTTCTACCAGTGGGTCCAAACAACACATAATTGTTACAGAGATGCTTTGGGAACTCAAATAGGAGTCCCTGGAGGGAAGGCAACGTTATTTTTGAGAAACACTATTGAGAAAATTTAGAGAACCAGCATCTGAAACTGACTGCTGAACAATTCTACTGCTGCCCACATACATCGTGCGTAAGGACCAGAAAGATAAGAGATGAAAAATTAGGATTCATTTGAAGGCGTGCAGACAGTCGTTTTTCCCTCCCTCTATTTGTGAGTGGAACAGGAGGGGAAATGACAAGTAGTGGTACAGGGTACCCTCCAAAACGCACCTTACGGTGGCTTGCGGAGTATCTGTGTAGACGTAGGTCTCAGATTGCCCAAACATGTTTAACCATACTGTACTGCTCTATACGCTTGCACACTTTGATTAGGTTTTGTCAATAATGCTCTTCAGTGGCAGAAACGATGAGAATATCATCCAGGTATGCAGAACAAAATGGTAGGCTTTGCAAAACCAAATCAATAAACCAATGCCAGCATTTCATACGCCAAAAGGTCATATGTATGCTTTTAAACAATCCAAATGCAGAGATGTTAGCCATTTTGGACATGTCCTCCTCTGTAACAGGAATTTGAGTGTAAGCTCTGGCACATTCCAGGACTTTAAATATAGTGGTTCCATGTAAGGTGTAATTATAGTCCCACAACAATGGTACTGGGTAGTGGACTGCTTCATTTCTGGTGTTAAGTGCACGATAATCCCACAAGGGCACCACACTCCACACTTCTTAGGTACTCAAGTTCGATCCACAAATTATGGCAGTTTGCACATGTCAAGGCACGGACAGGAACTGCATTGTTGCAGATTCAAAGCAACAGCTGCAGTACATGCATGCACATGCTTAGCACATGAAGAAAGCATATATCCAGCAAATTATGTCTTTGGCTTCCTTATGCAGAATGTGTCACTTACCACCACCATAAGCGATGACAACAAGCAACAATTGGAATAGAAATACACCAAAAAAACTGCTCATTAAGACTACCTTTATTGTTCGCATTAGCTACAGCATTCACAGCAGAATCTCAAAACACTACCGAACGCTCATTGGCTGTTGGAGGATGCATGACACAGGTGTGCCGAACAACCTAAACTCAGCTGCCATCGTCTGTGAATACAGCTACATGTGTAGAGAGGACAACAATGGGCCAAGTGGTAGTCAGATAATGCATTCCTTCAGTATAGTGTCACACTCGATTTTAGCAATAGCCAGGCAACTGGGTGCCTGCATTACACAGGTGGGTCATCAGCAGTCTTAATGCTGTTGTTGTTGTGGTCTTCAGTCCTGAGACTGGTTTGATGCAGCTCTCCATGCTACTCTATCCTGTGCAAGCTTCTTCATCTC
Source organism: Schistocerca americana (assembly GCF_021461395.2). Classification (NCBI taxonomy): domain Eukaryota; kingdom Metazoa; phylum Arthropoda; class Insecta; order Orthoptera; family Acrididae; genus Schistocerca; species Schistocerca americana. The sequence continues at coordinate 943,642,845 of NC_060121.1, read as the reverse complement.
CCAGTACTTACTGCAACCTACATCCTTCTGAATTTGCTTAGTGTATTCATCTCTTGGTCTCCCTCTACGATTTTTACCCTCCACGCTGCCCTCCAATGCTAAATTGGTGATCCCTTGATGCCTCAGAACATGTCCTACCAACTGGTCCCTTCTTCTTGTCAAGTTGTGCCACAAACTCCTCTTCTCCCCAATTCTATTCAATACCTTCTCATTAGTTATGTGATCTACCCATCTAATCTTCAGCATTCTTCTGTACCACCACATTTCAAAAGCTTCTATTCTCTTCTTGTCCAAACTGTTTATCATCCATGTTTCACTTCCATAGAAATACTTTCAGAAACGACTCCCTGACACTTAAATCTATACTCAATGTTAACAAATTTCTCTTCTTCAGAAACACTTTCCTTGTCATTGTCAGTCTACATTTTATATCCTCTCTACTTCAACCATCATCAGTTATTTTGCTCCCCAAATAGCAAAACTCCTTTACTACTTTAAGAGTCTAATTTCCTAATCTAATTCCTTCGGCATCACCCGACTTAATTCGACTACATTCCATTATCCTTGTTTTGCTTTTGTTGATGTTCATCTTATATCCTCCTTTCAAGACACTGTCGATTCCATTCAACTGCTCTTCCAAGTCCTTTGCTGTCTCTGACAGAATTACAATGTCATCGGCGAACCTCAAAGTTTTTACTTCTTCTCCATGGATTTTAATACCTACTCTGAATTTTTCTTTTGTTTCCTTTACTACTTGCTCAATATACAGATTGAATAACATCGGGGAGAGGCTACAACCCTGTCTCACTCCCTTCCCAATCACCGCTTCCCTTTCACACCCCTCGACTCATAACTGCCATCTGGTTTCTGTACAAATTGTAAATAGCCTTTCGATCACTGTATTTTACCCCTGCCACCTTTAGAATTTGAAAGAGAGTATTCCAGTCAACATTGTCAAAAGCTTCCTCTAAGTCTACAAATGCTAGAAACACAGGTTTGCCTTTCCTTAATCTTTCTTCTAAGATAAGTCGTAGAGTCAGTATTGCCTCACGTGTTCCAATATTTCTACGGAATCCAAACTGATCTTCCCCGAGGTCGTCTTCTACCAGTTTTCCCATTCGTCTGTAAGGAATTTGCGATAGTATTTTGCAGCTGTGACTTATTAAACTGATAGTTCGGTAATTTTCACATCTGTCAACACCTGCTTTCTTTGGGATTGGAATTATTACATTCTTCTTGAAGTCTGAGGGTATTTTGCCTGTCTCATACATCTTGCTCACCAGATGGTAGAGTTTTGTCATGACTGGCTCTCCCAAGGCCGTCAGTAGTTCTAATGGAATGTTGTCTCCTCCCGGGGCCTTGTTTCGACTCAGGTCTTTCAGTGCTCTGTCAAACTCTTCTCGCAGTATCATATCTCCCATTTCATCTTCATCTACATCCTCTTCCATTTCCATAATATTGTCCTCCAGAACATCGCTCTTGTACAGACCCTCTATATACTCCTTCCACCTTTCTACTTTCCCTTCTTTGCTTAGAACTGGGTCTTAATGCTGTGTGCTGTATTATGTAGCACTTGTTTAGGTCTAATCAAAGTTGGAAATTGTTGAAGCAGAGCAGTGTATTTACAGTTACTAATTTTCATCAGCTCGGTGCTGTGAACTGCTGTGCTGCAGCGGAATCCCAAGGTAATCAGGATGGTAATGCTGTCCACTAGTCAAACATTCAACATGTCTGGCAGCAGATGATGATAAAGTAAAATGTCAGCTCCTATGATTGCCTCCAAGATGTTGGCAACAGTGAAATCCCAGATTACAGAGCGATGTAGTCCCAGATCTAATCTGTTCGCTGTGTTCTAAAAGCTAATATGAGAGACACTTCATTGCTGTCAAACAGAATGCCATCTGCAGCGATGCATCAATGTTCACAGCAATATACTTAAATTGGGGTCAGTGTCCACTAAATATTTTTGACCTTACTTTCTGTCACTGATAAACAGGCACCAAGATGCTGACAGGCACTCGGCTGCACCTATGACACTGGCAGCCGTTGATATTTGGGAAAGAACACAGCACTGTACACTTCCGAAGCCATTCACCGAACTTGTGGTGGTACCAGCATGTGGATTGGTTTGTACTGGCGGATGCAGTGCTGGACAGCGAATGGCTCCTAGATCTCTTATGGTATCATCCTCTATTGCTGGTGGCATAGTTTTGCGTCAAAAGCTTGATAAGTTGTGTGCAAAGTAAATCCACTTTTGCCGCAAAGAGTTGTACTAGGTGCATGCAACTGCTGTCGCCATCGTACTGCTGCACAGTTCTGTTACTGTGCTAAACTGAACAGAGGTGATGGCTTCCTTATCCAGCCTGCAAGCTGTGTAACGGTGTCTGACGACATTTCCATTTTTGATACTATTATCGCTTCAACCTACAGTGGTAAACGACAAATCCAAATGGTGTGTAGTAAATTATCTGCGCAGTACCGGTGTCCACCTTGCTCCTTAGTTGTCAAAGGTACTGCAAAGTAGGGGTTACCACATGTCTGACACTGCTTGAATTACGGCAATCCGACCTTTGTCATTTTATACTATCAAGCTGAGCTGCAGAGTCCAAATTAGCACTCTCAGGAACCAAGAATGTAATAACTTTATTTACTTGAATAACATGGTCATTCAAATTTCAACATAGCTGGGAAAGGAAAAACTGAGTTACTCTGTACAAGATTCACTGACAAGAGTAAGTTGTACAGAAGTCAGCATCACTGGTTGGTGCATAATTGACAGCTGCGACATCACCACCGCCCACAACACAGCAGACGACAGCAGCCTGATGCTACAATACTTCTAAGGACATACTTTACCATTTCTTTCAATGCATTACGTATGGCTGAATTCATTACAGTAATATTATCATCTGCAAAAAAAAGTAATTCAGCTCGTTGTATATTAGACAGAAGATCGTTTACATATATGAGGAACAATGGTGGACCTAAGATTGAGCCTTGGATCCCATGCATTATCCCCCCCCCCCCCCTCCCCCACCAATCAGAATAACGTCCCCAGACTACATTGAATTACTAAGTACAACTTGCTGCATTCTTTTGGTTAGATATGACATGATCTACTGATTGGCAATGCCATCCGTCCCATAAAAGTTCTATTTATCGACGAGAATACTGTCATTCACACAGTTAAGTGCCTTAAATAGATCGCAGAAAATACCAACCTGCACTATTTTATTATTTACTGCTTGTACAATTTGGTGAGTGAACATGTAAATGGCATTCCAGGTGAACAACTCTTCTGAAATCCAAACTGTGATTTGCTGAGGTTATTATTGTTGCACAGGTGAGCTATTAATTCTAGAATGCATCACATTCTCCAAAATTTTGGAAAATAGTGTCAGCAGTGAAACTGGTCAGTAGTTATTGACATTTCTTCTACCACATTTTTTAAATAGGGTGTGACAATGGCGCATTTCAGTCTCTTTACAAAAATGCCTTGAGTTAGTGATGCATTTACATATTTCACATAACACCAGGCTTATTATATGGGGAGAAATCTTTAGCACTCTTTTGGAAGCACCATCAAAACCAGAAGACCTTTTATTTGTGAGAGAACGTATAATTTTCTTAATTTCATAAGAAGTTGGTGATACATTCATATGATTGAATTTAGTGAGAGTTGCTTTTCAACACACTGCTGTGATTTTTCTCTTGAACTGTTTGTCCCAATACTTTCTACTATAGTTTGTCCCTATACTTTTTACTCTATTTATGAAATGATTATTAAATATATTTGCTACCTGTGTCTCATTATTTATAGCCCTTCCATTCAGTTCAATAGTGGTGTTATGCTGTTCTGTGGCTGGTTGTCCAGTGCCTCGTTTCACTAAATTTCGTGGAGCCTTAAGTCTGTTGTTGGAATTACACATTTGTGATGTTATGTGCATGTTCCTTGATTTTTAATAACTTTTATTAGTAATTTTGAGTAGTTTTTGCAGTGTGCAACTACTACAGGGTCTCTACTCATTCTTACCAATAGATACATTTCCCTTTTCCTTTCACAAGATACTTTAATCCCTCTAGCGATCCATTGTCTTTTTACTTGGCTATTTAATGTCCTTTCTGATTAGCTTATGCAGGAAGCTTTTTTCATATATGAATTTACCATGGAATAGACTAAATTTTATGTCAGCATTTGGTTCATCACAGATTTCTCAAAAACATTTGTCCTGGAGTCATTAATTATTCCAGCTGGTCTCCACTGAGGAGTATCTGTGCTGTATAACACTATGTTATTTATCCTAACTGACTGTGCATAATGATCAGAGAGAGCATACATCACTAGATAAACAGTTATTTTCTTGCTTTGTGCTTCACCAAAGAAAACACTATCACTTAGGGCCCTACTGTCTTAATACAGCCACGTTGGAGAGTTAATAGCCGAGATCAAATTGTAGGATAAAAATAAGATTTTCAGATCATTTTTCCTATCAGAATCCTTTAGAAAATCTACATTGAAGTCACCACAGATCATTAACTGTTTGCTACTGTCTGACAGACTGTATAGAAAGGAATGCGCATTCCTCATAAACAGTTCAAAATTTTCCAGTGGTGATCAGCATATACTTACAATAAAAAGTGAACTACTTTCCCGTATTAATTCACAAGCTTCTATGTGCTTATCACTACAAAGACTACTTATCTCAATGTTTGTTAACTTGTGCTCTGTCTTAATATATGTAACGACTCCTTTTCCCATATTAGTTCTGCATGAGTAAGCTGCTAGGTTATAATCTTTTACATGTAACTTATCCAACACTGTGGTTATGTGGTGGTCTGATAGCTACAGGATGTCTATCTTTTCAGAGCACTCTAAATTTTACAAACAGACAAGAAGCTATTCTACCTTATTACTCAAACCTATAATATTCTGATGAAATAAGCCAAACTTATTCTTCTGTGGGCTGTGCCTAGTGCACCCTCATTTCGCAACTGTAGCACCATCCACAGTTCTCATATGAGATTTCATTTCTGTCAGCAGCAGCCAGTTCAACTCAAGTGTTCACGTGTCTCCCAGCAATGTTAGCCCTGGGCAGTCATGGCAATATAAGGCCTCAACAAAATTCTCATTTGTGTGTGGTGTTGTTAATCCTATTTTTATCCAAGTTAGCCATAATGGTATAATTCCTGTCCTTAGCCAGGCTGTTTGCTCTCACTACTATAATAACCCAATCCTCCTTGCCAACATCCTTGCACAACCCCCTTGCAACACACCCCTCTCATAGCTACTACCTAGCAGCAACTCCCTTCTCTTCCTAAGCTCTTTTGATACCAACAATGAGGTTTTTTGCTAGAAATCTGCTGCATCCCAATATGATCAACAGTTGCATAAAGCTCTTCCCCTCCTGCTTCAAACAACAAGTCAAATTTATTTGATACTATAAGCCCAAATGTAGATGAAGAAGCTGATGAGCTGTTCCCCTTTTGCCCACAGGTTACCTTTACGCAGTTCCCACAATTTGTTTCCCCCTTCAACCTATCGAATTCACATTTTGCATGTTCTCATTCAGCCAGAAGGACATAAATCTTTGCCTCCCGTTCACTGACTTCTTGTCTTTCTCGCAGAGCCTACAGTTACACAGGAAGACCACACTCAGTTCCCCATTACAGTCACCCAAGTGAAATTCCAACCCACATTCTAGACATACCACACTTTACACTAAACAAATTTTTGCTATCTATGGACTGCAAAAATCAGGCCTACAGGTTAGCGCTTCTGGTGTATGACATAACATAAAAAGTTAATTATTTCCACTTACAACAAGAACTCCACACTCAGTTGACTGCAGTATCTGTTAGTTAACTTAATCACAATATAATTTAACTTTTATTGTAACTTTAATGTATGCAAACTATATGTAAACAAATTACTACGGCAAAAGTTTCTAAAACAAACAATTTAAGTTTTACACTAGTTTCCAGAAATATGAACTTAATCATGAATGGACACACTCTGCTTAAATTGCTGGATGAGAACAATTAAATGGGATTCTCTTCGTTAGTTGCACCAAAATGCACAGAACAAAAATACGCAATAAAACAAAAATTATGCTTGACAATATTATGAAAAGGAAAGTTGCCATTCACCATATAGCAGAGATGCTTAGTCACAGACAGACACAACAAAAAGACTCTAACAACTAAAGCCTTCGACCACTAAGGCCTTTGTCAACAATAGATGATAAACAAACACACACACACACACACACACACACACACACACACACACAAAACTGCAGTCTCAGGCAACTGAAACCACACTGTGCATGATGGGAGTGGCAATTGGGTGGGGGTAAGGAGGAGACTGGGGTGGTGAGGGCAAGGGGTAATATGGTGGAGGTGGCGGACAGTGAAGTGCTGGAGGTTACACAGAGGGCAGGGGAGAGGTGGGGAGGGGGTGGGGTGAAGTAATGGAAAAGGAGAGGAATAAAAAGACTGGGTGTGATGATGGAATGACGGCTATGTAGTGCTGGAAGGGAACAGGGAAGGGGCTGGATGGGTGAGGGCAGTGACTAATGAAGGTCGAGGCCAGGATTTTACGGGAAAGTAGGACGTATTGCAGGGAAAGTTCCTACCTGCACAATTCAGAAAAGCTGACATGAAGGATATCATGCTTGGCAGCATGTTAAGCAACAGGGTGGTCCACTTGTTTCTTGGCCACAGTTTGTTGGTGACCATTCATGTGGACAGACAGCTCGTTGGTTGTCATGCCTACATTGAATGCAGCACTGTGGTTGCAGCTTAGCTTGTAGATCACATGACTGGTTTCACAGTTAGCACTGCCTTTGATGGGATAGGTGATGTCAGTAACCAGACTGGAGTAGGTGGTGGTGGTGGGAGGATATTTGGGACAAGTCTTGCATCTAGATCTATTACAGTGGTATGAGCCGTGAGGTAAGGGGTTGGGAGCAGGGATTGTGTAAGGATGGATGAGTATATAGTGTAGGTTCGGTGGATGGTGGAATACCACTGTGGGAGCAGTGGAAAGGAGAGTGGCCAGGACATTTCTCATTTCAGGGCACAATGAGGTAGTGGAAACCCCAGTGGCGAATGTAATTCAGTACCCCAGTCCTGGGTGTTACTGAGTTACAAAGGGAACGCTGCTTTTCCACTACTTCCTCCCCCCCCCCCCCCACCTCACCCCTACCTCCATCTAATCTGCAGCACTTCACTGCCCACCATAGTATCCTTCTACCTCCCCACTACGGCCTCCTCCTTACTCCCACTCAGTCACCACTCCCATCAAGTACTGGTGCTGCTTCTCGCAGCTGAGACTGCAGTCGCGCGCGCGCGCGTGCGTGCATGAGTGCGTGTCATCTATTATTGGCAAAAACCTTAATGCCTGAAAGCTTTAATTCTGAGAGTCCCTTTGTTGTGCCTATCTGTGAGTAGCAATGTGCTTTTTGTAATATTGTTGCATTCCATCTTAGATTTTCCATTGTTAAAAATTAAGCTTACATTTCTATCTGAAATAAAGAAAATCATCACTATTATAAAAAGTAAAAGTTCATATGGTGGTGAACATCTCCAACAGGACACTAAAAGGTTGTGTCCCTGAAACACTAAATGTTCATCACTTAAATAGTGCATAATTAATTCAGAGTATTTACTTATACAGCTTTAAAATTTGCTGTTGCTAGGCCGCTCTATGAGTAGGGTGACTACACAGATGTCAGTAACTACCCCCCACTGCCACTCCTTACATTATGTTCTAAAATTTTCGAGTATGCAATGAACTCCAGGGTAGTCAGCTACCAGTGTAGTAGTGGGACACTTAGTACCTCACAATTTGGTTTTTGAAAAGGGCTGCCCTACTGAGTCAGCTATTTGTACATTATCTGAGCACATTTTTAAATATTTACATGATAAAATATCACCAGCTAGGATCTTCTGGGATCATTTCGTTAGGTCAGATTTAATATTCTATTTGAGAAATCAAGTTTTTACTGACTACATTCAACACTTGCCAGTTTTTGTTCTTGTTTAAGAAACAGAATGTCCAAAGTTATCTTAGACTGTTTAAATAATATAAAGGGACACTCCACACCATCTGCATGGGAGGAAATTAGGTTGTGAGGCACACAGGATTCAATCACTGGCCCACTGCTTTTCTTGCTTTATTTGAAATAAGAGGCAGAAGTAGTCCTGTTTGCAGATATGCAAACACTGTTGCAAAATCGAGCAAGGAAGTAGCAACAGAGAAAACAATAAATGATGTTTTTTTTTTTAAAGTTCCCAACTGGTTTTACACAACTGGCCAGCTTTAACTTGGAAAACACACAGCTCATCCAGTTTTGTATAGTTAAAAACATCCCGCCTCTTATTAAACTAGTACACCAACAAAATAATTTACAAAGGGTGGAAAATTCAAGCTCTTAGGTGCATATTTTGATGAAAACTTCAAGAGGGGAAAACAATACAATACACCCATTAAAAAGTTCACTCGCTAAAAAGTTTAGGTTCAGTTACGTACTGCCATCAGAATAACTGCCAACTCTGGGCCCAAAGAAGTCAGTAAGGTACCATATTTTGCTTACTTTCATTCACTGATGTCTTTGGAATAATTTTCTGAGGTAACTCCTCACTTAGGCATAAAAGTGTTCATTGCACAAGAGGAAGTAATTAATATTGTGCGTAGGGTTTCATACATACATCTTGCAGGCATATCTTTAAGCAGCTGGGAATATTATCCACAGGTTCACAGTACATTCGTTCACTACATCTACATTTATACTTTGCAAATCACTGTGAAGTGCATGGTAGAGAGTATACCCTATTACACAAATTATTAGGGCTTTTTCCAGTTCCATTCACATTTGGAGCATTGGCAGAATGATTGCTTAAGATCCTGTGTGAGCATCATAATTAGTCTAATCTTTCCACGGGAGCAATATGGAGTGGTGTGTAATATAATCCTAAATTCCTCACTTAAAACTGAGGGTCAAGAGGAATACTTGTTACGAGTCATCAGTTGGACCAGTATGTAATGCTAATAGCTGTTGTGATGTCACATTTTGGTACACATATTCACAGTACTGTTGTTAGTTGGCGAAGCTGACAAACATCAAAGAAAGAAAAAACTTGGTCGAGGTGACAAATTGATCTGTAGCTTAGTCCGAGGTCTAGGGTAGGTTGGAATGTGACAGTTTGGCTGTGAGTTGGCGAAACCAATGAATGGTTTTGGCGGCAGATTGATCTGTAGCTCAACCTGTTTGAAAAAATCACCACTGCTATCATACTGTAGCCACCATGTTGTTTACACCATTTGTCGTATGTTTCCTACATCACTGGCTAAAGCTGACCACTCGCACTGAATATTCCTTTTTATTCAAAGCTGGTTCTAGAAACTTTTTAGTAGGCTTCCACAGGATCGATTGCATCTATATTCAAACACCTGCCTAATTCAGTTCTTTCAGCATCTTCATGACACTCTCCAACAGGTCAAACAAACTAGAACAGAGTATAATAAAATACACCATTTGTGCTGTGCTTCTTTATATATGCTGAATATCCCACGTTAACTCTATTTGGTACATGTTGCACACACTTGATTAGTACTCTAGGATGGGTTGCCGTGTTTTGTATGCTACCTCCTTTGGAGACTCATTGTATTTCCCTAGTATTCCACCACTGCACTGCAATCTGCCACCTGCTTTACCTATGACTGAGATTATACAACAGTTCCATTCTGTATCCCTACAAATTGGAAATTTGTTAACAACAATCCATCTGAATTCGAAAAAAGTGATCCGCATTATCTTCTAATGAATCTAACTTTTACACGAAAAGGGATGGAATATGCTACTACTATCTACTCATACACATAAAATGTCTGACAGCATAAGCAGTTTCAAATGTGGATCGAGGTGGTTTTTCCGTAACAACTTCTATACCTTTCAGGAATTTTTGAATAGAAATAATTAGTGATTTAGACTGTGGGCAAAAAATGACGTATGTATATGGTCAGCCAGTATTCACATAAATATTTTCTTTTCCTTTGCGTGCGGTTTTCTACCCAATTTATTCATTAGACACATTCATCATAACGATTACTGTATGATATATAAAACACATTAATAACTAACTAGCTAAAGTGATGCCAAACAGGTAGATTAAAGTTGGTGAATGAGTGTTGGAAAGCACTGTTGAGTATAAGACGAAAACGGTTGCAACTCAACTGTAATTTAACTCCTTTTATAATTTATAAATACGGTAAATATATGGTAAGAAAAGATCTTAATATCATTTGCAATTTAAAAAAATTAACGGTCTACGTTATACTTGGTAACGGTACTAGACTTGATTCGGGAGGGCCAGGTTTCTGACAGTAGTCATGGCATTAGGCATATTCGGGATGATCAGGTTTCGGCGTGTAATTTAGCTATCGACATGCGATCACTGTATATGGCGCGTAATCGGTAAAAAGGTGTCTGGCGCTTTGTTTCAACCACTCAAATTCATTCAAAAAGTGGTATACATTTGCCATAATTTATTCCAACCTAATTCGCCTTCAGTAAAGTAAATCACACTAGTGGATTATGTAATGTCACAGGGTCATTAAATTGTAAGACTGTGTTCGGCATTAATATCGTGGATGGCATTTGAAAAATTTTTATACCTTCTCTGTCGTCATATCGAGCGCTTAGCGGTTGACAGCTAACCAGGGCCTTGAGCCAACCATTTACCTATCCGTGCACAACTAATACGTAAAATATCTGTGTCCATTGTGATTTATTTCAAATTACAGTGACATGTTTTTAAATTGTTGGTCAATTACACCACCATATTGTTTACACCAAAGAATTCCACACGCGACTAATTAACCAGTAAGTTACACACGAAATTCAAAGATATCATTATCGTGTGCTAGGAAAAATCAATTTTTGACATTCCAAGAGTTAAAAGGAAGGTGGCGATTTATCTGGATCTTGACTGTTGGTTTTGTTACATTTATTTGTCGTTTGATCAAAAATGTTTTTAAATTGTTGTTCAATTGCACCACCATATTGTTTACACCAAAGAATTCCAATCGAGACGGCACTGTTTGGCCAGTAAGTTCCACTTGAATTTCAAAGACATCGTTATAATGTTCTTGGCATGGAGGTAAAGGCTCCTTACCTCCATGGTTCTTGGGAAGCATTGACAGGAAGGTGAAGATTTATTTGGTGCCTAGACTGATGGTTTTGTTACATTTGTTTGTCGTTCGATCAATAGGCCTAATGGCAGGAGTCACATATAGAGATATATAGTACACAAAAAAAAATTAGCCACGATCGCGAATATAATTATTTATTAATGACTGTTTTCGACAGGTAAGATTACCATCTTCAGATCTTTTAAAATTGTTGTGGTTGTCTTATCATGTTTCATCGTACATTCATTACTCATGCCATGTTGACATATTTGTGGAGAGTATATTTCACATTCCACACCTTGCTAAAAATAAAATTACAAACAGGTTTGTGACAAGTAAGAAAATACACAGCTAAAGTGCACCTTGCGGAACTTGCCATTTATACATGTATAGCTCTCCTCTGATGCTTGTTAGTTGCTGAAATCCTCAATATATTCTAAAATTGCTCGTTTATGACAATATTTTCATCTAATTGATGAGTGAAGCACATATTGACACCTAACTCGAATGTAGGTACTAATACCAACAAATTCAGACGTTCTCTTTACTGCCTTTGATACGGAACTGTTCACGTCTGGTAAATGACGCATGGATTCGCACAAGTACAAACAATACAGCTAATTATATCAAGAAGACAGTTAGCAGGAGTACAAAACGACAGGTAGCAGAGTTGTTTCCTATGTGACGGGAAGCCATTCAATAAACACTGCAACAACTGAGCTTTAAGTTAAGAAGACCATACAACAGTTAAAAAATAAGAAGTCAGCAGGCATAGATGAGGATACTGTCTCCGTTATAGAGGCAAAAGAAAATGAATAAAACACGTCATATTCGCGTTTTATGTAGGTTAATGTGTTTACAGACATAACAGACTTTTCTCCTAATGACGGTCCGACATCTATGACTGTTCCAAATCGACACAAACAAAAAAAGTGCTCGAAAAAGTACCCTTCCTCTTAAATATAACCACTTATGTCATTCCCTTTTCACCTAAAATATAACATTCATACACCAAATAAAAGTAGACATTTCCATGGTTCCAGAAAACTATGACGCCTGATGCTCATAATGCGATGTAACCAGAAAATAAGCTCAGTGTCAGGGATCAATGAAATGAACAATAGGCATCGTCAGCACCTTGTATATATTCATACTATTAGTATTGTTATTTCAGCTAATATATATATATATATATATATATATATATATATATATATATATATATATATATATATATAGTTGACATGTTCCACATGCACGAGGATCTCCTCAGCATGGATCTATGGAACGAAAAACTAATCTAATCTAATCTCAACAGATTTGGGTAAGGAAGTGGAGCTGATTAGTGAGAGTATAGTAGGTGTTTGTGTGGTACACATCGTCAAATACCTATTGTCATGAGTTGGAGAAGGAGGGCCGTTTTTGGATAAACAATGACAAAAAGCTGCCACGCTTTAAATGAGATCAATCAACTTTGAGACTACTTCACTATGTACACAAGAAAAGGATGTCCCACACTGGAGTGCAACCCAGAAGATTGTTTATCTATCAGTTATTCATCAAAATGTGCAGTGCATTAAATAAAGTACACCAACTTGAAATAAGAATTACTGTCAGCATGGTAGTATGCATTACAGAGCACTGGTGTAGGTTTCATTAACTGCAGCATACAGTATCGAGTTGCCATCACCCATCGCAAACCATGAGTTTGCTTAAAACACTTGTTCATAGAGCTCATACTGTTTCAGATCTAGATAGCTTACCTCAAGAACTCTCCTATCTAAAGACAGTATTAAGCGAAAATGGGTATTCCATCCAGCAGATTAACAGGGCACTAACAGTTAAAACTAAGAAGCAGGAAGTGAATAAAGAGGAGAACATGCCGGAACAATCTTTAGCTTTTCTTCCTTTCGTTGGCAACACTTCGTTTAAAATAGCAAGAATCCTCCGAAAATTTCAGGTAAAAGTGGTTTTCCGCCCACCATCGAAGATTGCGGACCTTGTGGGATCAGTTAACGACAGTCTGTTACTACGAAAGGCCGGAATTTACAAGATACCGTGCAAATGTGGTATGGCTTACATAGGTCAAACCACACACACCGTGAAAGAACGCTGCACTGAACATCAACGTTACACCCGCCTTTTGCAGCCAAGCAAGTCCGCTATTGCTGAACATTGTATTTCTACTGGACATTCAATGGAGTATGAGAAAACAACGATTTTGTCCACAGCAACGTCTTTCTGGGACTCCATCATTAAAGAATCCGTAGAAATACGACTGGCGGAAAATCTGTTGAACCGTGACAGCGGCTACCAGCTGGACAGTGCATGGAATCCCATCATCTCCACGATGTGCTCAAATCGAAGACGACAGAGTGCGTCGACGGCCGTGGCAAACAGCAACGCAGAGGGCGACTGAGTTCCACTATTCCACCAGCGAGGGCGCTGCCGGCGGGCAGTGTGGTTCAACTATCAAGTTTTCGATGGATGCGCAGAATACTTACAGTACGCTATATATTGCGGAACGGAGGACGTTTTCGCCAGTCTGCGGCGGCTCACCTTAAGATGACTGGCAGGTGCCCAGTTGAAATATCGTGCGAAGTATTGAACGACGACCAGTTGCAAGCCCGAAATTTGTTTGAACGGTCAATTCGCTGGGAAAATTTTAAAATTCACAGCCTGGATTGTGTGTCAGCCCCCTAAACTAACTTAGTATTATACAATGATATGAACATTAACACAGGTTTGAGGGTGAAATTATAAAGAACTTTCTAAATATTTTAAGAACTTTCCATGAGGCTCAAATTGTAAACGCTGCTACAAGGGTTCCAAAAAGTTCATCTTTAATTTTAGTCCATTTACTTGCAAAAATTGGAAAGGAAAAATGTAAAGAGATGTTAGCATTTTAGATCCTACTGTCAGACAAAACAGGTACAGACACGCTCAGTGAAGCCTACCAAACTGCATGCCTACAAAAATATTTTCTCAGAGCATAAGACACATACTTTTTCTAGGCGATTGGCAACTGAAATGTAAGCAAAAAAATGAGCTCAATGTCAACCTATGATAAGTCTATGTGCGAAGAAATGTAACTGTGAAGTTCTCTAAATTTTGCACATTGTTTAAATTAATTTTGGAGATGACATTTCCAAAAGCAGCCATTTCTGTTGATGCAGGTACAGAAAATAGACGGGTAACGGTGGATATTAGAAAGTCCTCACACTCACATAAATGTCTTGCTTCCTTGCGAAAGTGCTGCCCTTATCCACTGTTCCTTGAGTGCTGTCACAGTTATAAAAAATTTACAGGAGGGTACTGCTCTTGTCAAACAATCATTAATGACAAATTAATATATGTGGAAAATAAAAGCAAATTGGTGTAGGAGGCTATAAAACAAGAAACTGGTAATCACAGATACAGACATAATAATATGCAAATAAAAGATGAGTATAGAATAACAGTAAGTTCTCAACAATTAGGAAAATTTTGTAAATGATTATTTCTCTTGTATTGCAGAGAAGCTACAAAATTATCTTTCTACAACACATGTAGCACTCACTATGACATACACATCAAGCACAATGACGTCGATTTCCACAACGAGCTTTAAAATAAGAAAACCATACAACAATTAAAAAATAACAAGTCAACAGGCATAGATGAGGTTGCTGTCTCCGTTCTGAAGCTGTGCATAGATAGCATACAACACTCATTAACAAACGCAAAAAAGGAATCTTTTAGTTCAGGTATTTTCCCAGATACATCCTGGACCTGCTTAAGAAAAATAATGCAGAAAGCATTGAAAACTGCAGCCCAGTTTCACTGCTGCCTTCATTCTCAATAATAATTGAAGCAATCACGAGAGAGACTAATAACTTACATGAGTAAACACAATCTCTTCAACGAAGCACAGTTTGGTTTCGAAATGGTAGATGTATGACATCAGCCACCGCAAAGTTCACGAAATTGATACTTCAAGCTCTTGATAGTGATGGTTGTGTTTTCTTAGACTTGTCCAAGGTTTTTAACACTGTTGACCATAGAAGACTATTGAGGAACGTAGAAGTGCTAGGTAATTAACTGTCATTAAATTTTGTGAAGACCCACTACATGCATTTCAGAACTTGTAAGAGATTTCCTTCGAGCATGTGTATAACCTATGAAGATATACAATTCGAAGAGGTTGACAGTGTTAAATTTCTGGTATTACAACTCGATAATAAATTCAATTGAGAAGGGCATGCCACAGAATTGCTTAAGCACCTAAACAAGTAGGTATTTGCAGTGACAATGATGTCAGATGTAAATATAAAAAAACTTGCATACTTTGCTTACTTTCACTCTATTATGTCATATGGGATCATATTCTTGGGCAACTCATCAAACTGAGCAAAAGTTTGTAGGATACAAAAGCATGTGAAAAGAATCATTTGTGGTGTAAATTCAAGAACATCATGTAGAAACCTGTTCAAAGAACTTTGTATTCTAACCACTGCTTCTCGGAATATTCATTCCATAATGGAATTTGTTGCAAGTAGTACATCTCTATTTCCAACCAATAGCTCAATGATAATGATGATGATACTTCTTTACAGAGCAAAGGGGAGCGATGTGGGAGACCCGCGCTGCCTTACTAGGCAAGGTCCTAGTGGAGGTGGTTTGCCATTGCCTTCCTCTGACCATAATGGGGATGAATGATGATAATGAAGACGACAGAATAACACCCAGTCATCTCGAGGCAGGAAAAATCCCTGACAGGAATCGAACCCAGGACCCCGTGCTCAGGAAGCGAGAACGCTACCGCGAGACCACAAGCTGTGGACTGTACATAGTATCAATACTAGGAATAAGAACAATATACATAAAGATCTAAAATCACTTACCTTGGTCCAAAAAGGCGTCGAATATTCAGGAACACACTTTTTCAATAAATTGCCAGCAATCATTAAAATCTTGGTTTCAGATAAAGTACAGTTTAAACAGAGTTTGAAAGACATTTTGATAGGCAACTTCTTCTATTCCATAGATGAATATCTTAACAGAGACTGTTAAGCCTGCTTAATTAAAAATATCTGTTAGATTTCAGTTTTGACAGCACTTGGTCACAACAGTCAAGATTAGGAATTTTGGGTATGATAAATTTATTAATAGTGCATGACAGTGTTACATTCTGACAGTGTGTTAATTATATAAATATTAGCTCTTCTAGTTTACTGAATTGTGTTCACCTATTTCGACAATCTCCTGACAAATGATCAGGGTAGTAAGTATTAAATTCAAATGTTCTATGTTTTTATGTTATACTTTCTGACATGTTCCACACCCACGAGAATCATATCATTTTTTGGGTCTAAGAAACGAAACCTGAATCTAATCTAATATAAGATGAACAGTGAATGTGTTTTTTTCAGCCTTACTTGGAAAACAGGATGCTAAAGCTTTACACGTCTGCTGATGATAAAGTTTTCGCAAAACAACTGTCAAACAAGAAATATATAAACTTTGGTTTTCCTCAGGGTAGTATATTCAGTCCACTTCTGTTCTTAATATATATCAGTGACTTTCCAGACTGTGTAAGACAAAGAGAGAAAGTTCTCTTGGCTGATTTTACTAAGATTATAGTCACTGATAAAACATCAGAATTCCTATTAGAGAAAGCGAATGAAATTCTCAGTGAGATCTACAATTGGACAGTATGAAATAAATTAACATTCAACATAAAGAAAACTAACATTATACATTTCAGCACAAAGAGAGAAAGCAGCTCTGCTACTTTAAACATAAATGATAAATCAATATACTGTGCAGCAAACACAAAGTTTTTGAGAATGAACATTGATTTCAGCAAACATACGTTTAGTGTGTTAGCATCAGTTTGTAATGGCTAATGTCTTGTGGTGAATATTCTTTTCTAGGAGTTGAAGATACAAAACATGAATACTGTTCTTAAACTACAGAGGTGGGTCATAAGAATAATAATTGGGAATTGTAGAAAGGCACACAGTAAAGAGTTATTTAAAAAATCAGGCATTGTTGCCGCACCAAGTGAGTACCAATCTGTAGTGCATACCAGGGAAAAATTACTAAATACTGCACTAATGGCTCTGTTCATAATCGTGGAACAAGAGCTAATTTGGAGTTGCATATACTGAGACAAACAGACAAAAAACTCAAAACAGCATTCTATATCAGGGGATAGAATTATATAATCAGTTTGCAACGAAAGTAAAAAGATTACTAAAACACGTTTGTTTAAAAAGGCAGCTGAAACTTTCTTCACAAGTAATGCATATTACACGATTAAAAATCGCTTCAAGGACTCTATAGTAGTGGATAGTAATGAAAATTGAAACTACAACACCTTGTCACATTTCAGTACATGGTTATACTGACTACTTACATTAGGATCAGTGTCAAGATGTGTGATGCATGTCAGTAGTTTCCACTGGTTTAGTTTTCAACGTGGACAGTTGATTGTTGAGTCAGGAATTGAGGCAAGGGGAGCAGCAGCATCTTCTCAATCCAGGAGACATCAGTGGGTGTCCTAGTCTGAGCAGCAGTGAAGAGTGGAAATACACAATTTGTAACACTAGCCTGCTGTGGAACAAGCTAAAATTACCCTCTGAGAAGATTTGAATTTTAAAGGCACATGTGTCTAATGGGTAAAGGTATCACACTATAATTTTGAATATGGTGAAATTAACAGAAAACTAAACAGGCTTTAACCTTGGGAGTTAATGAAAGTGGTAAAATTCATATTGAAAAAAATGGTCACCAGCCCAATTGGGCGCATTAATTTGGAATTATATGTTTAAGAAAATTGGATAATGGTTATTAAAGTTACTTTCATCAATATTTCTCTTTGAATAGTGCACAGGATACAAACTGACATAGGGTACTTTGAGCTATGTGTAGCAGCAGTTATCAATAACGCACACTCCAGTTATCATGGAAAGCAAATTTGCACTAAACTCATAGCAGCTGCACTCAAGATCTTTACTTAAACCAATACTGAAATGTTACTGTATGCGGTGCTGAAATAAATTTGGACATGAGGGACTTCTGTCTTAACTGATATGTAAAACCACAAATAAAGATAATTGATATCATCATTACACTGTTTATACGCCTCTTTATATGTATAAATCAAATTTCCTTAGCAGCAGTAATAGTTCAATTGTCTTTCTAATATTTGAACAATATGATGGGGACCCATAAACTAGTATAATGTCATTAGTCAAGCCCTATGATTATTTCAGTAGAAAAGACTAATTCAAGCAAAGCTACTCCTTAACTTAATTTGGAATAGTTTATTTTCTACTTATCAAGGCAAAAAATTCAACACTGAGCTTAGTTAACTTCAAAAGAATCATTCATGATAGTAATCAAGGCCACATTAGGTTTAAAATGAGCTTAACTTATTTGCCTTTTTTATCACCTGTGAAGCAGGTAATTTGACAATAACATTTACACAATCTGGCACTGTATTCTTGCAAAACTATACTTTGCAATAAACTGAGAGTACTGTAGCAAAATCCTATCTGACCTCACTTTTGTGGTTTTTGCTTTAACTTTTGCTACTCTTTTCACAGTTGACAAACAAAAAGAATATGTGCGATTGCAGTCTTTCTCAGCGTATTCCAATGATGTATTGTTCTCGGGTTATCAGTCGAGTGGTGGCGTAGTCTTGTCGCAACGCTTCGATGAGTTTCGTATCCGTCATCTTTTGGCGAAGCGTTGGGATGCTGTGTTCTGCATATCTATAGAGCTGCTTTGCCGTCGTCAGCTTCTGTAGGCCGGCCAATCACGTTTCTCTGGAAGGGGGTATCGCGTCGGTGGTGGTGGGGGCCGCAGCATGGCCTGGCGTCGAGACCCAGTGGCTATCCAATCTGTCTGCGGAAGCTGCTGCCTTCAGATCGGAGCGTTCTGTCAACTGCGGATTCCACGTTGCACTGAGCTGAAAACTGCTGTCCCTGTTTACTAAATTGTTGTGCAGACGTATCTCCGATGCCTCTTTGAAGATAGAGTCCCAGAAACCGTTAGCGCTGCACAGCTTCTTCGTTTTTTCGAATTCGAAGGTGTGTCCCTCGATAATGCTATGTTCTGCTACCGTGGACTTGTTTGTCTGTCCTAGTCGTACGTTCCTGATGTGTTCAGTACAGCGCTGGGAGGTATCTCGTTGTGTCTGCCCGATATATTCCATCCAACATTCGCACTCAATACTGTAAATGCCTGGCGTCTGCAACCCCAACTGGTCTTTGGTTGTATATCTTTAACTTTTTGCGGTGCGCGAGAGATGGTCGTTATTTCGTGCTCCTTTAATATTCTTGCGATCTTGGCTGTCGGTGGTCCAATAAACGGCAGAAACGCCACACGTTTTGCTTCGTCTTCTTCTGGTTTTTCCTCCCGCCTCTTGTCTGCACGCAAGGCGCGTCTTATTTGTGTCTCGGTGTAGCCATTCTTTTGGAAGGTTTCCCGCAGATGTGCTAACTCACGCGGCAAACTCTCGCTGTCACAGATCGACCTGGCTCTTTGCTATAAGGTGTTTAGTACCGAGTTACGTTGTGCTGGATGGTGGCAGCTCCGAGCATTGAGATATAAGTTCGTGTGCCTCTTCTTCCTGTAGACCGAGTGTCCCAACGTACCGTCCGGATTTTTCTTGATCAAAATATTCAAGAATGGAAGGCAGCCATTCTCTTCTACCTCCATGGTGAATTTGATGCTGTCATGTATGCCCCTGAGATGGCGTAGGAACTCCTGTAGTTTTTCCTTGCCATGGGGCTACACTGCAGAAGTGTCGTCTACGTATCTGTAGAACACCTTTGATTTATGGCAGGCGATGTTCAGTGTCACATTTTCAAAGTGCTCCACACACAAGTTGGCAATACCTGGGGCCAGGGGGAAACCCATGGCAACACCGTCTGCTTGCTCATAGAATTTCTCACCATATTTGAAGTACGTTGCGCTTAACACGAGACGAAAGAGTCTGAATGTGTCCTCATCGAACTGATCTTCGAGTAGAGCTAAGGAATCATCCAGCGGCACCCAGATGAAAAGAGAAGTGACATCAAAGCTGACTAGTAGATCATTCTCGTCCAGGTGTAATCCTTGGAGTACCTTAACAAATTCGGTCGAGTTCTTCTCAGAAGCGCCCATCGTTCTACAGTTGCACCAAAGTATCCATGTTAATACCTATAACCTCTTTACGAATCGAGGTACGACATTACCTCTGAATGAGGCGGTGCTTTCCAGACAAATACCATGATGGTGATCGTAGAAATGTGTGTATTAGGAGCCATCGATGCAACCCGTGTGAACTTTGAAAGTCATTCGGCTAAGGAACGTCGTACGCAAGCACTATTTGCGACTCCATCACACCGCACTCAACTACATAATTCTTTAGTTTGTGCAGCGCATTCTGTCTCGAGACCATATCAGACATTCCGTTGAGTCATAGGCGATGACAGACAGTATTAGTAGATGATGTGCTGATTGAGGTCCTAAGAAGAAAAATATACACTAACTTCTCAGATCTCTAGCCTTACTCTATATACTAGAAATTACCTCCATTCATACACATACTTGCATAGTCTCACACCCACAAGTAAATCATATTTCACGCACTCTCATATCTCTAAACGAGTCACCTCGAATCTGTCTGCTACAGTAAAATTACAACCTCCTTTTAATCACACCCTACACATCCTCCAGTCACACCCATTTCTACAGCTTTCCACAAGTGCTAGTTCCAATTTAAGTCAGGAAAAGAGATATCCAACACTTTCTGCAACCCGTGTAGAAACAGATCGAGCTGAGTTACTGCAACAGGACCGTGTTTGAACATTCGGTGGAAATGCGCGCAATGTGGTGCGCACCCAAACTAGATACAAGAACTACAGATCCGCAACATGCTACCTTTGTTATTCTATACCCACACCAATATAGAAAAATTACGAACTATAAAAGCCCATCCTATTTACAAGTCACCTAGGTGTCGATGCATGCGCAATGACATATAGCTACGGTGGGCCTCCAGCACGAAGAAAGACGTGTCTCAATACTTTCCCAGAATAGCGTAGTGTGCATGTAACGCTGGAAATGCATATCCTCCTATTTCCATCTATTGTACTATACACTTTTTCCTTATTTTGTCACCTGAAGATATGACATTTCTGTCTATTTATATATTGTAATTGTTTTACTGTTTGTATATATATATTTATACATTTATAGCGATGTATAATTGGTTTGTTTTGTAAATATTATTTGTATTTTTACGCTGGGTCTTGCCTACGGAAAACTATGCTATCGAACGATTACATCGATACGTCGTGTGGAGAACCAAAGTGTTTAGGATCTTTGGTAGTGTTAACTCTGCCGCATGGAGCGCGGGCAGAGCAGAGAGAGTCTGGCTGGAGTAGTGCGGTTGAGCAGGTGTGATGTGTGACGCTCCCACGAGTTGCCGCGGTTTCAAGGTTTGGCAGCATGTAATTGCGCTCGACTTGCTATGATAGTTTCTGACACGGTGTCGCGGACAGGAAGCATTAGCTGGCGCACATCTAGAGCCCGTTTCGCCTGGTGACCGTGTCGAGACGGAGGCGCGCCAACATCCAGCTTCTGCAACAGCAACGGCCGACAATGAGTGACTGTCGCCACCTCCTCGATCGACGGCTTCAAACCTTCAATCAACCAACAAGGAAGACTGGAAGCACGTAAAGTTTTAGAACTGTGTGACAGACCTCAGCTTTTAAAACTGTTGCATCACAAAAATACAGCAACTTAGCATGAACCTTTGTTGCTCATTGTCCCAATTGCATTACCAAGTAGGGTCCCTTCCTTTTCTGAAATGAACCCAAGTGTCGTTGAAATTCAGACGCCAGCATTAAAGTAATATCATTCCATTTCACTGCTTTAATTTCAAAGTTCAGTTAAGGTATTAATAGCTGGCTACAATATTTAGATTACACAAGCACAAATTAAGAGTGCAAGTTTTCTTAGCATATTTTAGCTTACCTGTGACTGCAGCTCAGCTTGGTACATACTAAATGTTACTATTGTTAATTGTCCAGAATCATTTAATTCAAGTTCAAAGTTAAGCCTCTTATTTCTAAATTGCATAGATTCAAGTAGCTTTTGAAATGATTGTTGAGGTAGCCCAAGACTAACCTTATTTTACTGAATTTCGTAGTGCTTCAGAGACAAATCTCGCTATTAATTTCAGTCACTAAATTAACTTTCAATTTTCCGGTTTTATTAATTCTTTTGCTAAATTAAGTCAGAGTGTAGCGAAATTTATTACTTCTGACAAACTTTCAGTTTTCACACAACATGTGTCAACCTTCAGTTGCCACTCTTTTAGTGCTAATATATGTGCAATAACCTTTCTTTTTCAGTTATTATAGTAGTTGTCCATAGGACTGGCGACTGTAATTTTCCCCAAATCTCAAATATCTAATTAACGCCAATTAATTGTTAACGTGACGACCGCACATTTACTTTCTTTACTAATTTTACCCTTTTCTCAAAATTAATTTCCACCAATTTCATTTGCATTTTTCCTTTCATTTAGATGTAACCCTTTCCTCCCTCTTTACCGACAGATTAACTTCGGTGATGACTGCTTTTCCCAAATTTCCATTAGGTACATGCGGTTTAATTTTTCACTGTCATTAAGGTCGATAAGTGAGGGGGAGGTTATATGCAGCCATGTGGACATTCCTAATGGTTCACCAAGTCCGACACCTCAAACCACAGCTGCTTATGTGAAGACGATCATATTAAATATACAAACACCCAGAGACCACTTTAACTTTTATCACCTATTCTCTAAACGAATTATCGTATGAGACGTTCCCTCTGGTAATGATTCAAACACTGTTTTCTAACATGCTTTTGTACATTGTCAAACATTTCGTTTCCTGCCACGACTTCAAGGTCTGTTTCGGATTCTAAATTGACATTAAGGCGCTCTGATCCACGACCTCTCACAGAAAACTAGACATCACACGATGTAAATCATATTCTTATGGCGGATAGACCGACAGAATGATTTTTAAATAAATCACACGACATAAGAAAACTAGAAGAGTTTGGCAGCGTTGAGGAGAGTTTTCAAACTACCGTCCAAAAGTGATTCATGACCTCTACATTTAAATTCATATGTCACCGTGACAGAATAGATGATGTCTCGGCGTTCCAATTAGAGATATTCGTAATTTTGCACTCATGTACGCAATCGCTGTTTAGCTGCTAGCAACCCCCAGAAGTTGTCACCCATCCATAAAACTTCTTCCCCAACTGAAACAAGCTATGTCACTCAATCATTATGTGGTAACCAATGTTCGGATGTGATATTTTATAAAGTTTCATTATTTAAACACACTGTTAAGTTTTTTCAAATATTCATCACAAACTTCCACTTCTCTCTTTCAATTCGAAGACATAAATCAGTAAAAACCAAACATTTCATAGTTACATACAAAAAATTACACAGTATAAATTATTTATAATCGATCTTGCTGTTACAAGCTGTGTGTTATGTGGTTGGAACCCAATAAATAACACAGGAACGTAGAGAAAGAACAGATAATGAGTGAAGTAAAGGAAATCTAAAGTCAAATGATGGAAATTAAACCACAAAAAAAGTAAAAAGCGTGACCATAGTTAATACATAAAAAAGAAAGTATTTCTAGAACTGCTCCAGTTACGAATGATATGTGATTCCTTCAAACTTCAGACTACAATTGCTTAGATTAATACACCCATAAACGACGCAAGCTGGCATTTTTGGTAAAATAACTTCTCCACACAATCAAAGCACCCAGCACAGTAAAAATTGGGCACAAGCACCTCAGAGTGACATAATGGAGAAATATCATTGTGATAAACCGTCAAGCTATAAATGTGGTGAATGTAAGGTTTTGGGGGATGTAAGATGGCGGACGTTGGCTTGTGATGCAATGAGAACTCCATTCTCGTAATACCTCCATGATGCCTGCATTCCAAGCAGTAACATTTCTCCATGCAGGAAACAGAAGACGAACGTTTTCTTTGATCAAATGTAAGACGAGGTGCTAGATTTGATCAAAGAAAATTTGACCACTTTTACAAAGTTTCTTATTGCAGTACCAAATTTTATTTCACAAATAACCCTGCAGGTTACCCTTTCCAAACTATAGTATCTGTTTGGCTCGGAAGCCACTCACTGATCAACAGCATAGTAAGATTCACTGGTGATATAGAATTTTTTTGCTCAGGGTATAAGAAGTCCTCCACCGACAGGAGCAAGACGGTGCTGTAATCGCTGAATGAAGACGATCGGGACATTTGTTGCCTGCACACTGAATAGGGGCAAGGGGATGAATAATGTAATATATATTGGAAAACTGAATAAAATTTGCTGCCTAAATAATTAAAAGGTAAATTTTGAAAGAATGATTGAAAAAAATTGGAAGGTACACGTATCCTGAGTGAACTTTAACTGGCACTAATATAAACAGACCTTCAATATGCAACACATTAATTGAAGTTTAAATTTATGTACTTCTTTTTCTTGTTACTGCCATTGTACAAAGATCTTGGTATGATAATACTGGTTCCGGATCGCCCTGCTTCTGCTCATGCAAATTTTTCTTGCATGCTTTGGTCCTCCTGATATAGGATACTTGGCGCATTGCAGAGGGATGAGCAGATGGGTATCGGCGCCGTGAATGTATGAATAAACTTTGCTATCTCGATAGCTTTCTAATGTACAATTGGAATACACACTTCTGAACAATACCAATGCAGTGGAACTCCTCACATGTCCACCCACTACCACTTATAGAGACAGACAGCCGAATCTAAAGCAATTAAAAAATTGAAGAGCATCCTTCTACCTCTTCTCTTTCTATATATATATATATAAGAGAAAACGAGGGAGGAAAGAAAGAGAAAATAATAATAATATGTTACATTACAATTGCCCTCCATTGTGCACCGACATCATACGGAGGTGCACAGTCTCTGAGCTTATTTCTCTTTTTTGGGTTGATAACACTGGCCAGTATAGGCATAGCCTTTATTTTTCGGCCATAGGCATGTAAGCTCCCTTAACACATACATACGTAAGTTTTCCTTCATAACAAAGTGCTTGCTGTAAGGGCATACCCATTATTGTCAGTCAGTATCTGCCCAGTGTTTAGCTTGCGAAGCATATACGCACAGCTCGACGTCAGTTACCGTCCCTGCTCGCTTTACATGTTTAATACAAAGTCAGAGTGCCTGTGTCGTACGTCCACATAGTCTTCACTACACAAATTCGTGAAGCTCGTGTTCAGCGGCGTGATCCTTTGTGAAATCTTCGATGCGGTGACAACTGGTTTCCATATCAGCGGCTCGAAGAATATATTTCACCCGTCGCACGCACTTATTCAGCGGCGACACCAGCCATACGTCCGACATCCACCAACAACGTAAGTTTCTTGCTGCTTCTGTGGTGCTGTCGAGCACAGAAAATTCATGTTATTACGACGTTGTCGAGCACAGAAAATTCATGTTGCACGAAGTACTGTCATGTTTTAGTTCATCAAGCCCACGCCCACATATCTCACACACACACACACACTTAAGACGTTGCAGGCAGGTTTTGTATGATTTGGCCTTTGTTTTTTGAGCGTCTGTCATATCGTTGCATTACACAAAGTTTTTGTAGTGTCCTTTCCACATATTACACACTTAAAAACAAAATAAAAATACAACTACAAAAATAAACTTATCCTATTCATTTCCTGACATGCCATTTTTGCTACTTATATACACTGCAGTCTGATTGTCATTTTGGTTTAGTACATTCTGTTAAATTATAATTTGGTTACATTGTTCAGTTCCTATTATATGAGTACACTTTTTGCTCTCATTTGGTTTTACATTCTTTACATAGCATTCACACAATAATAGATTTGTTGTTCCTTTATGGCATAAACTGACATACATTTCATTCCAATTCACAGTGACTTCTTGTCAAAACATATTTATCAATTTCAAAGAATTAAAGAAGTAAACAATAGTCGCTACAACAGATTCTATGTGCTGCTTAAACAACAATGCATTGTGTCACCACTCTAGCATTCTCCAGGAAGGCTCTACACATGAAAGGATTGAGGAAATTCCATGGAAAGGCATTTATGTGCTTAGCTACGTTTTGTTACTAGACTTAATTATCATCCCCAGAACAAAATAGTTTTGTTGTTTATAAACATAATGCAAACCTGACGTTACCAATCGTATTGAATACTTATTCAGTGTTTAAAGTCCATGTCAGTATTTACTTGTTATGTTCATTGTATAAAGGATAACCATTTCATATGCTGATTTATACACAGTTGGATCATCAATACTATATGCTATGTGCAATGAGCACAAAATAGTGTTTTATAAGTAGCAAATGCGTATAAAAATTTCAATGTAAATCAGGTGTTTGACACTTTCATGAGTAGTCGATGCTCACAGTAGCTAGGTTTCGATCCCTTGATTATTTTGTAGTGCTCGAACATACTTCAGGAACGTGATATGCGATGTACTGCAACTGTATTCGTCTACACATATTTTCACACTATCACATTCATACATATCATAAACTTACAACTATATTTACTTGTGGTGCGGCCCTTTCTTATGTTTATATGGTAACTAACACTCGACAAGCATTTATCTTTCTTTACTTTAGGATGTATCGATGCATCATTCGCTGGAAGAAAAAACTTACAACTAACTTAAAACTAAATCTTCATAGATAAGTGTACAGTGGTTCGATGGTCACTAATACCTCTTTCATACAGTCAACCATATACTCATTTACTTTAGTGTGCAGTCGTGCTATCAGAGACTCATTTAATGTCATGTGTGCATCTCTACTTACCTTATAAACCTGAAAGATAAAAGTGTATTACAGGCAAGATGCGACCCGTTATTCAGCTTGTCACTTATATTGTACTCGCCTGTTTACCTGCAGTAAGTGTTTTCTGGTCCCCATTCTTGGAATCGGAGCAAAGTTCAGGCCTTTCGACACCACTGAGGTTGTTGGGTCATCCAGTGCTCTCTCGGTCAGGTTGATGACGGTCTTAATATTGCTGGCTTTCTCCTCCTGTTGACATCCGCCTGGAAGTCTGAGGAACTTGTCGCACTGTTTGTTGCTCCGATTCCAAGAATGTTACCAATACGTGACATCATCAGCAACGTCGAGCAAGCCATACGTGGACTCCCGCCGAGAGCAGTCGAGTAAGCGAGGAGGGATACCAGCAGGGTACTCGAGAAAGCAAGAATGCCAAAGAACAACATTACTGCAGAAGAGCGCAAGGCACTGTAGAAGCTTCGCGATGACAAGGATATAGTGGTCTTAGCAGCAGACAAAGGGAATGCGACAGTCCTACTGAAGTCAGAAGATTACTGGCGGAAGATCGACACCTTACTACAAGATCGAGCATACAAAGAAGTGGGGAAAGACGCGACTGCTTCTGTTACGCGCAAGACCATCGATCTTCTCAACAGCTCAGGACTTGACAGAAACACCATCAGGAAGCTTTACCCTTGGGCACCAGCTCCACAGCGACTGTATGGCCTCCCGAAAATCCATGAGGAGAATGTCCCACTACGTCCTATATTGAACACTATAAATTCTCCGACGTATGGCGTAGCCAAGCACCTAGCACAGTTGTTAAAACCACTCGTGGGTCACGGCCCTCACCGCTCATTGCCGAATACCATTCACTTGAGACCTAGAACGTAAGAATTAACTGCAAGTACAATAATAGAAGAAATATGTAAGGGGTTTTCTAGAATGTGTTCGTGTATGCAAAGTATGTGGTGGTATTGATTCGCGTTCCCATGTTAATGATAGCAGCCTTCCGAATGCAGAGGCCTGTTGGAGTGTAGGAATGTATCATTGTTAACTTTTCCATCGTCTAGACGACCGAATAGCGAACTAAGTATGTGATGGGCGGCTATCGTCATCAAGTGTAACTTTGAGAGGATGGTGCGGTTTCGGTAGAGTGTTATTCCCTCCCATGTAAATGGTTCGGACGACTGCTTTTGTACATTTGGTGCCTTTATTTAGTGGAGGGAATATCGATTGTGGTGTGTTGGACACACGTTTGCCTGTTCTCTGGACGTGGGAAAGACCTTAGTTGGTTTGTAAACAATATTGATCATCTGGAATCTGTTACATCACCGACTTCGGTATTCGAGAGTGCAAATATAAGTTTACTCTATTTGTTTCTAGTTAGTCAATGGTTTACAGCACGCTGCACCTTGCAAAAGTTTGGTGTTTGTGAAGAAATAATTTACAGTCTATATCTAGTGCATTATGTCGAGTTAGCGATCGGGAGGCTACTGCTGTGTGCTTGATATCGAGAAGTACAGCGAAAATTGTGTAATATTATGGCGAAAATATGGTTGTTCTTTTAATCGAGGAATATGGAGATGTCTGGAGAAATGCGAGCAGGAAAGCGGAAACAGTAACGCGTTTGTGTGGGGGTGAAACGAGCCTGTCTTTGCACGCCAGTTCTGAGAGAGTGACTTCGGTTCACTGACGTAAAGGGGATGATTGGGTATGGTGGGGGATAGGAATTGTATGTCTTCTAGATCGAGACAGTACTCAGTGATATATTCCCTGGTTGGAGATCGGTTTGACGCTCCAATATTCTTCCAAGTGTCATATGTATTTGGTGACCTGTAGACAACTTTGCGATGTTTAGTTTTGGGTGCGAAATGGTGATCAGTGTAAAATAGTTTATTACCACCGAGTGTAGCGTCTGTACAAAGAAAGAACAGGTTGGGGGTGTATAGATTGAGGGAACTGTCGGTACAATTTAGCAATGTTTGCAAAATAACGACAGAAAGCCCCAGAAAGAAAATGCTTGATTGATTGTGGTGGGATATAGGAGCGGTGAGAGCATTTGCGTATGTTGACAGCAGGAAGGCTATCACGTTATGTCCAGAAGGAAGACTGGATTCGGCGATATTTTGGTTAATCTGTTATGGGAGGAATTTTGGCGCAAACAAGCTGAGGCAAAAACAAAGCGAGCATTAACTATTTCTGGGGGCACTATAAAATTACAGAGAGCTGGACTTGGCTGATATTTTTTTTCACAAAGCCATGTGACTTAATAATAACATTCAGAATGTTTTATACGGTGATGTGTCAGTCAAGCTGGGGCGGGTACGTGCGGATGAATGCATGTGTCAACATGCTCTGTGCTATTCTGCCTTCAGTGGTAAAGACAAGTGGCGTGTGGAGATGCCTCGAATGTTTGACGCGTGAACGCGCTTTGGAATGCTATGACAGTATAAAGGTGACTGTATAGAGGAATGCAACATTCACCAGTGTTTGACAACGCTCGCTCGGGGACTGTGACAGACCACGCGGAACCCGAACTGCGGCTGCCTCACTTCGCAGGCGTTGTGGTTCAAAAATGGCTCCAAGCACTATGGGGCTTAACTTCTGAGGTCATCAGTCCCCTAGAACTTAGAACTACTTAAACCTAACTAACCTAAGGACATCACACACATCCATGCCCGAGCCAGGATTCGAACCTGCGACTGTAGCGGTCACGCGGTTCCAGACTGAAGCGCCTAGAACCGCACGGCCACACCCGCCGGTTGGGGACAGCGTCACTGATGACGACGACGTAACAGTGACCGAACACCCAATCGGTCGAACCGAATGCCGACGCCCACCTCTGATGCCCTTAAATAGTGCAGACCGCTGCTGAATCTGCCGGTTACGCGGCGGCGTGTTTATTAGAATGTTATCGATGGGCCCGCATCTCGTGGTCGTGCGGTAGCGTTCTCGCTTCCCACGCCCGGGTTCCCGGGTTCGATTCCCGGCGGGGTCAGGGATTTTCTCTGCCTCGTGATGGCTGGGTGTTGTGTGCTGTCCTTAGGTTAGTTAGGTTTAAGTAGTTCTAAGTTCTAGGGGACTTATGACCAAAGCAGTTGAGTCCCATAGTGCTCAGAGCCATTGGTTATCGATGGGTTGGCTAATGTTACCGCGACACACGCGGCCCGCGCCTGCATCATTCTGCTAATGCTGCGTCCTGATGGCTGCCGCGTACGTACACACATACCGATGCTCGTTGCAAAACTGTGTCACCTGCATAACGCGCTGGCCGGTCTTCGTCAGCCGTTTGCCGTGAGGCTGGTGCAGCAAGCACCGAAACACACTAAATCACAATTTCGCACTGTATTTCCTAAAAATAACCCCTTGTCCTCTACAGTTCCTCCCTCGTACGAAAAGAATTCGTCCCCGAATTCAACAAAAAGTCAAAACAACTACAATTCACTTCACAAACACCACAAAATGCGATTGATTCACTATTTACACTGTGTTCATTCACTTCTATCCTCAGTCTAATCTTTGTTCATAAACATTACTCAGTGTTCTGCTGCAGTGCCTCACAACTGTTCAGTGATTTTGTCTGGACCATTAGGTTAAAGGTTGGATGGGGCGGGATTTGGGCTACCTTCCTCTTGAGCCGATAGTACACTAATCCTACGACAAAGATAAAAATACAGGTGGCGGTGGTTGATGATCCAATAACTAGTAAGCGTTGCTTATGCTCATTACGGTACTCATGCACTCATTGAAAAAGATATTCCATAGTTATACGTCCATCCTGAGCTGCTAGCATCCGGTCCAAGGAGGCAAGCAAAGTCGGGTCTAATGTGCTATTCAAAAGAGTGAGATTTTCTTTCATGATGAATTGCACTGGTTGGTCGGGTACATAGATCAATGTGCGTGCTATGTTCATGATTTTAGCTTCCGTAATCACGGCTGGTAAACGGAAAGTTGGCCCTGAAATGTCACACTGTGTGCTGTTAATTAACAGTCCCTGCTCCTGCAATTCTATTCTTTGCGTACTCCCTTGCTTACACTGCTCGTAACAAACGCAAATAACGACTGTGTTTTCCATTACTGAAAATACCCAATTTGGACCCACTTGCTGAAAGAACTGTACCGTCCCTGCTACAATTTCCTTAGGGCGCTCCGCGACTTGTTCTTGAGAGCGGAATAGAGAATACTCACAAGATTTGTGAACAGTGTGTAACAATTTCGCGGGGCAGATGGTAACAGGACCTGTTCGAAACGCAGCAAGTCTTGTGCAGTGAGGAAAGCATGAGCTTGTCTGTTACGTGCCACTAACAGTATTTCCTGTACTGTTAATTGTACGTATTTCTGCAAAATTTCCCACCTCACTGGATATGTAAGCAAGGCGTAACATTCAAATTTACAATCCTTACATGTTAATGGTAATATGATATGAATTTTCAGCAGGGTACCCGTCCGCGTACTGGTAACAGTGGCCATTTTGTAGTACAGAGATGTGTGTTCATCTGTTAATGTCGTCAGTAGCTCCAGGGATGCGGGCAATTCCGATTGAACTTTCCATAATCCTTCCCGAAGTTGTTCTGAAGGTAACAGTACCGGGGTTAGGTGCCCACGCATTGCGTGCAAAAGCTGATCGTAGTAGCTGATATTCCCCCTGAGTGTCATTACACCTTGACTGATTAGCCACCACGGAATGAAGTTCATTAAATGTATCCTCTAATTTACAAAAGATTTCGTCTTCAAACGTCCACCCTTAAGGTCCATTGATGTCCAGACATAATTACGTCCGCTTGTCGTGAGAACAACACACCACTTGATATAGGACGTACCTTCAAGGCTTGAGCTAAGTTGCAACAGCAAAACAGAATAACTATGCTGAGAGATAGTGCACACCCTCCATCTTCCGTCTTCAGCGCAACCCATGACACTGGAACTGCTGGTCTTACCAGAACGTCACGCCTTCTCAGAAACAATAGAAAAACAACTCATACTAGCTCTTCCATTTTACGCGTGCCCTAAGAGCATAGTAGCATGTCTGATCGCTTCCACAATTAACTTGGTTCTCTTGTTTATCTACTCCGTTCTTATTCTTTTTCTTAGATTCATCTTTCTCTCCACTAGAAGTTACTGCAGACAATAAAGGAAGTTCCTCAAAGTTCCCCTTGAAAGGCCTAATTCGGCTCACATGCACAATAGTAGGGCGAGTTGGAAGCTGTAATTTGACATTCACCAGCGATGTTATCTCGATCACCTGGAAAGGACCTTGATAACGGGATACAATTTTTTTCGTTTTGGCTTTTGGCACATACGGATTAGTCATCAGCACCGATTGTCCTACTTGATATTTGGGTAAAGCTGCCTTTCTATTGTGAACTTTGTCCTGTCACTCTAATTCTTTAGTCTTCATTTTTTTCACCTGCCGCCAGATTGTTTCAACTTTGTGGATAAATCCTTAACAGCCGAAATATCGGTTCCTGGTGGGGTCTTGAGCAATTCAAACGGAGATGGCATCTTCCGACAGAACAGTACTTCATACGGCGACAATCCTGTACTTTCAGGCACTTTTGAGCTATACGCCGCGGTTACAAACGCCAACAAGGTTTCCCAATTGTGTTGCGAATTTACATATTAACTTAACATCTTAGCTATTGTACGGTGAACTCTCTCGGTCAGACCATTAGCCTGCGGGTGTAACGCGCTCGTTCTCAATTTCTTTACATGCAACAACTTGAATCACTGTTTCATCAAATCGGACATAAAGTTTGACCCTTGATCTGTAATTATAGTTTCAGGTGTTCCGAATTTCAGTATCCATTGATGTACCATGGCGTGAGCCACTGTTTCGGCTCGCTGGTGCGGAATAGCTGTCATAGACACAGCACGAAAAAGGTCTATTATTGTTAAAACATAGCGATCAGCCGCTGGTGTTTGCACAAACAGTCCTAGGACGTCTACGCCAAGTAATTGGAGAGGTCTATCCGCTTCTGGTAGTCGTTGCAACACAATTTTCTGATGACTCAATTCCGCCCATTGAGCACACGGAATGCAATTCTTTACATACTGATCGACATCTTGCCTACGCGTTGACCACCAGCAACTCTGTGCTACCCTCCTTTCCGTTACTCTTCGGCCCGAATGATCAGAAAACATTGAATCATGTGCTTGCCTTAAAATTTCGCTTCGCAATTTTTCTGGTACGACTATACGTGGATCGTTCCTAGTTTTACGGTACAATATCTCGTCTTCCACGACGAACTGTCGCTGCGAGGTAAATCGTTGACAATCTGTGTTGGCGGTTTGTGCCTCCACCCGTTCGTTCTCATTTATTTCTGTGCATTCCATCGCGCATACTTTATAACTCAGACCATCCACGTTTCCGTGCGATTTACCCGGTCGATGGATCACTTCAAAATCGTACTCACTAAGACGCAAAGCCCACTTAGTTAATCTACTCGTTGGGTCTTTAAGCGTTAACAACCACTTTAAGTGCTGCATGCTCAGTAATTACCTTGAAACGTCGTCCATACAAATAACACCGGAAATAGGTTATTCCGAAAATTAATGCCAATAACTCCTTCTCAGTTGTTGAGTAATTTTTTTCTGCATATGCTATCGGGTATTCCTGCCCATCTATTTCCTGAGGTAATACATTACCCAAAGCAAAATTGCTAGAATCACAAGAAAATATAAACTGTTTACTAAAATCTGGAAAAGCCAAAACCGGACTAGATGTTAACAAATTTTTTAACTTTTGAAAAGCCTCTTCGCATTCTGCTGACCAGTGAAATTTTGCTCCCTTCTTCAACAACTGCGTGAGATGCCTTGCAATTTCCGCAAATTTTGGAATATACCTCCTGTAAAATTTGGCAAGACCCAAATTATCCAGAGTTTCAGTGATATTAGGCATTGAGTATGCATCCCATACAGTTTTTTGATTCATGAAACGATAATCACAACAAAAGCGATATGCCTTGCCCCCATCAGGTGATTTTTTACCCACTATTACTACAGGAGCGGACCATGGACTACTACTGGTTTCTATTATCCCATTCTTCCATGATAGGCTGTAAACTTTTTGGAACACGATATGGACGTTGATACACCGGTGCTTCATTCCCAGTGGGGTGTAATGCTGAACTAACGGTGTCGCGGGCAGTGGACCATGAGAATTAAATAACTCTTTATATTCCGTCAAAAGGTTCTCCATGACTTCTCTGTCTTGCCCTTCTAAATATGCTACTTTTCCCCTCAGTGCGGACCAGCTGACAGACTCTCCCGGCATTGTGTAATCTACCGCAAAATCCTTATCCAGTTCATCTTCCCCTATTATCTCCAGATTCGCTATTACGGTACCCCGTGCTAACTGCACCTCTTCAAGGCCAAAATTATCAATACTGACAGGCACAGCCTTTTTTTCTTCTATCTCCCGCACGTAGGACACGCTATGGCGCGTAAAACACTTCATTTTATCCAGCGGCCCATTCTCAGGCAAAGGTACAACGAATTTACCGGCACGCTAGCTCCAACATCTGCCCAGATTATTTTCCCTGTACCCTTCAGTATAGTATCCCGCGAGTGAATCCTAAGGGACCTTGTACGCAGTTTAGGTGGCCCATCCGACGTCTGGGCGGTTCCTTGCGACAGTAAAGGTTTTTCGGCCGCAGAACCTAGGCGAAATTGTATTCCGTCCAGTTCTACTGTACGGCATTCCAGGTTAACTTTTGCGTGATGTGCAACCAGGATATCCAAACTGAGTATGACATCATAGCTGCTGCCAACAACTGGAAGAACTTCTACATTCGCCTGGAAGTTCCTCATTTCCATCCGGAAGTTTAACACCGCTGATCCGAGTGATTTCACCTGTCCCCCACCCACGCCACTTAACGACCAGCTTGGTGGTTTTAATTCTACTTTACAGAGTACACTTCTACTCGCCACGGATACCTGAGACCCGGTATCCAATAAAAATTTGCACGGTCTGCCCCTCACCAAGCCATCAGAAAAAGGTTTGCCACTGATTCTGCACTAGCATTAATCCTTACTGGGGGTGTTGCACAGTGGACACACCACCCCCTGCCCCGTTTAACTGAGGGGGTTGAGGCCCACCTTGCGGTTTCCTATCATGTTTTTGCCAGGACCCATTACAATTACGCTCCATGTGACCCCAGCGTCTGTATTTCCTGCACTGCACTTCCATGCAATCGCGTCTAATGTGTCCCATTCGACTACTTCCGAATCATTTTATTTCTACATTAAACACTGCTTTCCTGTCCTGCGTCTTTGTTACTGCTTCAGCTTCCTCTAATGCCACAGCGATTCCGACTGCCTCATTGAGAGTCTTAGGGAATTCCATCCTAATCTTGCGGGAGGTTTCGGGTTGTATTCCCTGCAAAAATGCGTCTAGTGCCCTCTGCTCAGTTTCCTGCAGAACCCATTAGCTCATAGGTATTAGCATTAATTCTTCGAATTCGATCTACAAAAGCTTCTATTGATTCCCCATTCCTTTGATACGTTCTATTCAACTGATCCTGGTAATATCTAGACTTTTTTTTCCTCTTATATCTTTCCAGCAACCCCTTTTTGAATCTTTCAAATGTCCGAGCATCCCTCAATTCTTCATGGCTTGTAACGTACGCTCTGGCATCCCCAGTTACTTTCCACTTAGCCACATGCAAAAGTGTTTCTGCACCCCAATTTCCAAATTTAGCGGCCGTGCTTATGTGCTCAAAAAATATCATAACATCCTCGCCAGCTTTTCTCGAGAATGGGGTGACCAAAGACGCAGCGTTAGCGTCAAGAATTACTGCATTAACAGGAAACCGTTCTTTGCTCGCTTCGCTCAATTAGCTGCTGAATAGCCACCTCGGCTGACACAGACTGCTCCGTCACTACCAGCTATCGAATCACAACTACTGTAAGCTCAGAAACAAGAACAGGAAGGGAAGACGGACTATGCTACAGGTTCAGACAAACCACCAAACGAAAAATTGGCACTTGCTTGTCATGTTGCAGGAGTTGCTGATCCATTGTTGCCCTTCTCAGGTGCCACATATCCTCGTCGATTACCAGCCACAATTTCCTCCAAATCCAGGGAGAAGACCAGTACTGTCACCAATTGTAGCAGGAGTGTGTGATGCGCAGGTTGCCCGACTGACACCACTTGTAATAAGATGACAAGAGCGGGTGACGTTGTCGGGGTTGTAGGCGTGGCTGGGTAGAAGAGGGTGGCTGTTTTTAGAAATCTTCCTCTTTATTGTTGTTCTTTCAATACATTTTCCGGTAGCTCAGCCCCACCACTCGTGTCATGGTGGAGACGTGCTGCTGCACGCAGTCCAGGGAACGTGACACCGGGCATGGTCAGCAGCTGTGCAGGCGGTAGGAGGTTAGCAGCACGAGGCCCGGCCCAGTTCGCAGATGCAGCGGCTAGTGACGACACCGTGAGTCACGGGTGCAGCAACGGGCAACGCCCTCCGCCGGCCGGTCCTCGGGGACAGCGTCACTGATGACGACGACGTAACAGTGACCGAACGCCCAATCGGTCGAACCGAATGCCGACGCAAACCTCTGATGCCCTTAAGTAGTCCAGACCGCTGCTGAATCCGCCGGTTACGCGGCGCTGTGTTAGAATGTTCTTAATGAGTTGGCTAACGCAACCGCGCCACACGCAGCCCGTGCCTACATAATTATGCTAATACTGCGTTCTGATTGTTACCACGCACGTACACACATACTGATGCTCGTTGCAAAACTGTGTCACCTGCATAACGCGCTGGCCGGCCTTCGTCCGCCGTTTGCCATGAGGCTGGCACATAGCGCACTGAAACACACTAAATCACAATTTCGCACTGTATTTCCTAAAAATAACCCCTTGTCCTCTACAGTTCCTCCCTCGTACGAAAAGAACTCGTCCCCAAATTCAACCAAAAAGTCAAAACAACTACAATTCACTTCACAAACACAACAAAATGCGATTAATTCACTATTTACACTGTGTTCATTCACTTATATCCTCAGTCTAATCTTTGTTCATAAACATTACTCAGGGTTCTGCTGCAGTGCCTCACAACTGTTCAGTTATTTTGTCTGGACCCTTAGGTTAAAGGTTGGAAGGGGTGGGATTTGGGCTACCTTCCTCTTGAGCTGATAGTACACTAATCCTACAACAAAGATAAAAATACAGGTGGCGATGGTTGATGATCCAATAGCTAGTAAGCATTGCTTATGCTCATTACGGTACTCATGCACTTGTTGAAAAAGATGTTCCATAGTTATATGTCCATCCTGAGCTGCTAGCATCCAGTCCAAAGAGGCGAGCAAAGTAGGGTCTAATATGCTATTCAAAACAGTGAGATTTTCTTTCGTGATGAATTGCACCGGTTGGTCAGGTACATAGATCTGGGATGCTGCAAGGGAAGTGATGGATCGCTGTCCAGCGGATCCAGCCCCCCACTTACGACGACCATGCATGCATCCACTGACATGATTTCCACTATGAAACAGAAGAAGCCTGCCGCAACGGGCGACGTACTTGCACTGCCGGTTTCCACCACTTGCACCTCCACCATCACCACCACAACCGCCATCAATGAAGCTGCACCTAGGGCTAGGGAATTTTGCACACCAGGGCCCCCTTCATGTGCGCCACGATCAAGGTCACACTCCCGCCTCCCTCCCCCGCCTGACCCGCCCTCGACATGCCCGACATCCAGGACACCGTATGCATCCCACAACCGACGTCTTCCTCACCAGAGGAAGACACTGATGCGGCGCTGATGACAGACGCCGACATCCAACAGGGGCTCGCTGAGCAACTCATCGCTCTCCATGACGGCGCAGAGGAGGAGGGCCAGCAGGTCGACAGTGTACAGCTGCACGCCCTTCTTTACCCGAATATGGCTGCTGCGGCCAACGACAGCGACAACGGGAGTTTGATGGATTACAATGATGACCATCGGCGCCCGGTCGCTGACCATCGGAAGTGGCCGCTAGCCTCCTCCTCTGACTCGGAGACCACTCAGCCTGTGGAACGCAGGTAATGAAGGAAGAAGAAAGTGATAGTTGACGCGGAGGTCTTCAAGTGCCGCACGAAACGGCACCCCACCGCCGACTCACTGCGACTGCTGTGGACGTGCCCATCCGCAACGCATTTGCGGCCATTGATGGCGCTGCAGACACCCCACTACCACCCCTCCTCCCCCCTACCCTCAGCCACCACCCCCAGCCCCCCCCCACCCGTAATCATTGAGTACAAGGAGCCCTTTAAAGGCCTCCTTGACATCCGAAATTTTGTCACTACCTCCCCCTTCCACATAAAAACGCCTGTCTGTCCAGTCCCCAGAGGACCTTACTAAAGTCCTCCACACCCTCTGCACTCTCAACATAGGTTTCTCCACCCCCCTCACCAAGTCTCGCCACCTCCGTGTCGTCATCAGGGGACTTCCTATGCAGTACAGTGATGGCGACCCGAGGGCAGCCCTAACTGCATTGAATATCACGCCCAAAGTCATCTCTAGAATCATCTCCCCCGCACCCATCGACCCACCCCACTCTTCTTCGTCTCCTCTCTGGACACGCCGGAGAACCGCCTCCTCCTAACCCTCACCTCCATCGATCGCGTTAGCGTAACGATGGAGAAGCCCTGCTCCAGGAGGCTAACCCTGGTGTGCAATCGCTGTCAGGGCGTGGCGCACTTCACGGGTGACTGCTCCCGTGAGGTGCGCTGTGTGAAGTGGGCCGGTGGTCACGCCTCCTCGGAGTGTTCCAAACCCTGAGACGCCCCTCCCACTTGCGCCCACTGTGGTGGCGACCATACTGGCAGATACACTGGCTCAAGTCGTTCAGAGCAAATCAACGATGATCTTCAGGGCACTCGGCAATGACCCGTGCAGGCGTCAGCTACTCTGGCACCCTGGGGGGGTCGGCGCCGCAGACTTACCTACCCATCCCCCTCCTCTCCATGCCTATCCCAAACCCCTCAACGGCATTCCCTCTCCTCCCTTCCCACCAGGTGTCAAGCACTGTTTACCCCTCCTCACAGCAGGCGTCATGCTCTGCTGCCCATTCCTCACCCCAGCAGCAGGCATCAAGCTCTGCTGCCCTCCCTCCCACCACAGTACAATCGCAGCAACACCCTCTTCCCACCCTGTCCTCTATTCCCACCCCCTTTGGTGACCTCATCTCCAATGTTGTCAAGGCTCTGACCTTGGCAATCACCACTGCCTTCAACTCTTTCCTCCAAACCATCCCCCTCCAACTTGCCGCTGCCCTCTCCCTATCCATGTCTCCCACCACCACCACTCCCGCTCCGACCAGTCATGGCTATTAGAAACCATGGGTTGACAGCCATGATCTGGAACGCCAATGGTCTCCACAAACAACAGGGCGAATTCCGACAGTTCCTCCTTGATGAGGGGTCGACATTTGCCTTGCCACTGAGACTGGCATGGCGGTGTACGTGTGTAATCCCCTCCGCCACTACCCCATCCCCCTCCCCCAACTCAACACCGTGGAAGCCACTGGCTTTGTTGTCCACATGGTGAGCGGTCCCATCACGTTCGTGGCTCTTTACAGACCACCACGAGGCCTTCTCGAAACACCAGACTATGAGGCATTGCTGTCGCTCAGCAACAATGTCTTCGTTGGCGGCGATTTGCATGCCAAGCATACTGCCTGGAACAACAGAGTAACCAACACATCTGGTCGTCGACTCCTCCGGGTCGCTGAGCTGCATCACACCCGCACCATCGTCCCATACGATCCCACCATATGCCCTACTGTAGAACACCCCCCAGATGTCTTAGACATTGCACTGGTGAAAGGTCTTCCCCACCCCATCACTGCAGCCACCTGCATCGCTCTGGCCTCTGACCACCGGCCGGTCATCTGCTCCATCGATCTCGTTGGACTTATGGTCGCGCCGAGTGATGGCCTGAACATCCGCAGTATTGACTGGCAGTCATACCAGCGACGGGAGAAACCAGCCCGTCCCACCATCCCTGCTGCCGATCAAACGGACGTAGATCGCACCCTTACCCACCTCACCACCATCGCCCTAGATGCTGCAGCTCACCGTCCACATCAACCCCCCAGACCATCTGCGTCCACTCCCTCCCCACATCTGTGCTCTCATCACAGAGAAAACTGGACCACCCGAGAATGGCAGCTTACTCGGAATCCGGCAACCAAGCGCCTAATCAATAGATTGTAGCACTGCAATCAGGCATGGGAGAACAAAATCTCCGCCATCGACCTGAGTGATCTGTCTGCTTGGCAGCTCACAAAAAGCCTTTTGCGACGAGGTCAACGGATCTCCCCCCTCCAGGTCGGTAATGCCTTGGCACAACTTCACTCCGGCCGCGACCCCGTCGACCCCGACCATATCCGCCTGGTAACGGCACGCCTCCCACATCTTCTTGCTGTCCAGGGCCCTGAGGATGAAATCACCCCTATCAACGAAGAAGACGTTGAACTGCAACTGCGGTACCTCAATTCCAAAAAAGCTGGCGGCCCCGATAAGCTGACCAATGCCCTCCTCAAGCAGCTACCCCCAGCTTCTATTCCCATCCTGACGGCCACCTTCAACAACATCCTCACAACCAGGCAATTTCCCACTGTTTGGAAACATGCTGAGATGGTCACCATCCCCAAGGCTGGGAAGGATCTTCGTTCCCCTGCCAGCTACTGTCCCATCAGCCTCTTGCCCACCATCTCCAAGGTGTTCGAGAGGCTGTACCTTAAACGACTGCTCATCCACATTGCCCGAGAACGAGTCCTCCTGGATGAGCAGTTTGGCTTTAGGCAGGGTCATGCAACCACTCACCAACTCCTGCGCCTTGTAGAA
This sequence comes from Schistocerca americana, assembly GCF_021461395.2. NCBI lineage: Eukaryota > Metazoa > Arthropoda > Insecta > Orthoptera > Acrididae > Schistocerca > Schistocerca americana. Next base: position 943,601,946 of record NC_060121.1, on the reverse strand, counting down.
GAGGCACTGGACGCCATAGAACGTGGGGAGTACTTCGGGGCCACACTCTTCGATGTGTCCAGGGCGTTTGATTCAGTCTGGCACAAAGGGCTGCTCCACAAGTTATTCTCACTTGGCTTTCCAGTATCCCATGTACGGCTAATAGCCACATACCTGGAAGGTTGCACCTTCCACGTTAGGATCCCTGACAGGAAATCTACACGACAACATATCGGGGAAGGAGTACCACAAGGCAGCGGACTTGGACCCCTCTTCACGGCCGACCTGCCCTTTGTGCCGAGGGTACATTTAGCCCTCTACGCAGATGACATGGCGCTCTTCTCTCGTTCTCGGAGTGTGGCAGGTCTTCAACAGCGGCTCCAGGGGGCAACAGATTCCCTAACCGAATGGCCTAGGACCTGGCGTTTGGCATTTAATCCCTCTAAAACCCAAGCCCTTATCATCTGACGGCGCCTTATTCTCATTTGGCTCCCACAGGTGTACTTGGGCTTTACCCTGGACCAGCGCCTCATCTGGCGCCCCCACATCGATGACGTGCGTCGAAAGGCGATAGGGTGACTATGCCTGCTCTACCCCCTCATCAATCCCACCTCTTCACTCCCTACACACCTTGCTGTCAGATTGTACACCCCCTTGTTCGTCCCATCCTTGAATATGCGCCAGTAATGTGGGGCAATGCCGCCCCCACTCACCTCCGCCGACTCCACACTGTCCAAAATCGTGCTCTCCGCCGTGCCATCTCTATCCAAGAACTCCACATCCTGGCCGAGGTGCCACTCCTTCAATCCCCCATCCTCTCCGGAGCCACTTCCTTCTACCAGCAAACCCACCACTCTCCCAATCCTTTAATCCTTTCCCTGGGCACCCGTATCCACCATGTGGCCACCACTCGATGGCCTGACCTACACTTCCGCCCCCCATGACTTCCCATTCACTAGCTACTTCATGTCAAGTCACTTTTTCTTCTTCATACCATCGCTCCATCTTCTCACCATGTCATGATATTCAGCCCCCACCCACGCCATCCCCACCGCCCCCCCCCCCAACGTCCGCCTAATCCTTACAGGCCCTTCTCCTTTTCACTTCTCCATCTGTCACTCTCTGACTTCTTTCTCTTTCCCCCTCCTCCCTCCCCCAACTTCACTGCCGCCAGTCTGTCTGCCACTGCCGTCACCGACACCACCACGAAAATGAGGCCAGGATAATGGCCTTTCGTTTTCATTCAACTCTTACTGTCCCTCCTCTTCTCTTTAATCTGTCATTTAATTGTAATATACTGACTAGCCAATGGGCCATTCGTTTTCCTCACTCTCCTACTGCCTCTTCTACTGTCCTGTCAGCTTTCATTTTTAAATACCACCCCAGCCAGTCAATTGGGTCGCTCGTTTTCTTGCTTCTTCTACTATCCCTCTCACTATTCTTTCATCTTAGAAAAAAAAAAAAAAAAAAAAAAAAAACCAGCACAAAGTCAAGCAAAAGCAGTACCACAATGTCATCCTCCCCACCAACACACAATGCAAGAAGGAGAAGCGCCCCAGAGGCGCTAAGACTTCGTCCCCAGCAGAGGGTCCAACCCTCCATCATGTGCTTCTGCGTGAATCCGCCGGTTAAGCGGCGGCATGTTTATTAGAAGGTTCTCGATGAGTTGGCTAACGCAACCACGCCACACGCGGCCCGCGCCTGCGTAATTCTGCTAATGCTGCGTTCTGATGGCTGCCGCGCACGTACACACATACCGATGCTCGTTGCAAAACTGTGTCACCTGCATGACGCGCTGGCCGGCCTTCGTCCGCCGTTTGCCATGAGGCTGGCGCATCGCGCACTGAAACACACTAAATCACAATTTCACACAGTATTTCCTAAAAAATAACCCCTTGTTCTCTACACTACTGTGTACTGAAACTACGAGTTGGTTTCGTGTCTCTGGGCTGTGCATCATGACCCCAGGCACATCAAGGTGGGTCTTTTTTATCAGTGTGATAGATATACTCTATCGTTAAGTAAGTTGTTTGAAAATAAATACAGTGCACTCCATCCTTACTCTCCCCAGCAGCCCAGAGCAGGCTGAGTCATTTTCCCACCATTTTCGCTCACCATCTTGGTTTACATCACGAAAGGGGCGACAGCGCCCTCTGCTGATGGTACTGCGTATTAGACCTCATGGAGAACACACGGTTTGCCGCCATCATGGATAACTGTACTTACGTCGTCAGCTGGTGTCGCAGAGGCATCCTCTGGTGGCGACGAAATGTACTAGGCCGGTGGGGGTCTGGAGCTTGTGGTGAACCCACTACGTGGCGCCATCTTAGATTACGGTACTTGCGTCATCACCTGACGTCACTACAGCGTCCTCTAGTGACATGGATATGAACTAAGTCAGTTGGGCTATGGACTCAGTGGCGAATACACTTGGTGGTGGTGCTGCCTCTAATTGTTTAAATAAAGAGTGGTGTATGATTTAGACAGTTGATGATTAGGAAGAAGAGTATTTAAGATGAATTATTATTTTTACAATTTAGGAGTTGTTTGGCTATCTGGACATAAATGTACTGCATTATTTACGAGTGGCCTGACATGGCTGCTTGTCCTGTTCCAGAGGTTGCCCCTCAGTCTGCAAGATCCGGGCAGTCGCAGAGGGTGGGCTTACTGGTAGTTGGGAGCTCCAACGTCAGGCGCGTAGTGGGGCCCCTTAGGGAAATGGCAGCAAGAGAGGGGAAGAAAACCAATGTGCACTCCGTGTGCATACCGGGGGGAGTCATTCCAGATGTGGAAAGGGTCCTTCCGGATGCCATGAAGGGTACAGGGTGCACCCATCTGCAGGTGGTCGCTCATGTCGGCACCAATGATGTGTGTCGCTATGGATCGGAGGAAATCCTCTCTGGCTTCCGGCGGCTATCTGATTTGGTGAAGACTGCCAGTCTCGCTAGCGGGATGAAAGCAGAGCTCACCATCTGCAACATCGTCGACAGGACTGACTGCGGACCTTTGGTACAGAGCCGAGTGGAGGGTCTGAATCAGAGGCTGAGACGGTTCTGCGACCGTGTGGGCTGCAGATTCCTCGACTTGCGCCATAGGGTGGTGGGGTTTCGGGTTCCGCTGGATAGGTCAGGAGTCCACTACACGCAACAAGCGGCTACACGGGTAGCAGGGGTTGTGTGGCGTGGGCTGGGCGGTTTTTTAGGTTAGATGGCCTTGGGCAAGTACAGAAAGGGCAACAGCCTCAACGGGTGCGGGGCAAAGTCAGGACATGCGGGGACCGAGCAGCAATCGGTATCGTAATTGTCAACTGTCGAAGCTGCGTTGGTAAAGTACCGGAACTTCAAGCGCTGATAGAAGGCACCGAAGCTGAAATCGTTATAGGTACAGAAAGCTGGCTTAAGCCAGAGATAGATTCTGCCGAAATTTTTACAAAGGTACAGACGGTGTTTAGAAAGGATAGATTGCATGCAACCGGTGGTGGAGTGTTCATCGCTGTTAGTAGTAGTTTATCCTGTAGTGAAGTAGAAGTGGATAGTTCCTGTGAATTATTATGGGTGGAGGTTACACTAAACAACCGAACTAGGTTAATAATTGGCTCCTTTTACCGACCTCCCGACTCAGCAGCATTAGTGGCAGAACAACTGAGAGAAAATTTGGAATACATTTCACATAAATTTTCTCAGCATGTTATAGTCTTAGGTGGAGATTTCAATTTACCAGATATAGACTGGGACACTCAGATGTTTAGCACGGGTGGTAGGGACAGAGCATCGAGTGACATTATACTGAGTGCACTATCCGAAAATTACCTCGAGCAATTAAACAGAGAACCGACTCGTGGAGATAACATATTGGACCTACTGATAACAAACAGACCCGAACTTTTCGAATCTGTATGTACAGAACAGGGAATCAGTGATCATAAGGCCGTTGCAGCATCCCTGAATATGGAAGTTAATAGGAATATAAAAAAAGGGAGGAAGGTTTATCTGTTTAGCAAGAGTAATAGAAGGCAGATTTCAGACTACCTAACAGATCAAAACGAAAATTTCTGTTCCGACGCTGACAATGTTGAGTGTTTATGGAAAAAGTTCAAGGCAATCGTAAAATGCGTTTTAGACAGGTACGTGCCGAGTAAAACTGTGAGGGACGGGAAAAACCCACCGTGGTACAACAACAAAGTTAGGAAACTACTGCGAAAGCAAAGAGAGCTTCACTCCAAGTTTAAACGCAGCCAAAACCTCTCAGACAAACAGAAGCTAAACGATGTCAAAGTTAGCGTAAGGAGGGCTATGCGTGAAGCGTTCATTGAATTCGAAAGTAAAATTCTATGTACCGACTTGACAGGAAATCCTAGGAAGTTCTGGTCTTACGTTAAATCAGTAAGTGGCTCGAAACAGCATATCCAGACACTACGGGATGATGATGGCATTGAAACAGAGGATGACACGCGTAAAGCTGAAATACTAAACACCTTTTTCCAAAGCTGTTTCACAGAGGAAGACCGCACTGCAGTTCCTTCTCTAAATCCTCGCACAAACGAAAAAATGGCTGACATCGAAATAGGTGTCCAAGGAATAGAAAAGCAACTGGAATCACTCAATAGAGGAAAGTCCACTGGACCTGACGGGATACCAATTCGATTCTACACAGAGTACGCGAAAGAACTTGCCCCCCTTCTAACAGCCGTGTACCGCAAGTCTCTAGAGGAACGGAGGGTTCCAAATGATTGGAAAAGAGCACAGATAGTCCCAGTCTTCAAGAAGGGTCGTCGAGCAGATGCGCAAAACTATAGACCTATATCTCTTACGTCGATCTCTTGTAGAATTTTAGAACATGTTTTTTGCTCGCGTATCATGTCATTTCTGGAAACCCAGAATCTACTATGTAGGAATCAACATGGATTCCGGAAACAGCGATCGTGTGAGACCCAACTCGCCTTATTTGTTCATGAGACCCAGAAAATATTAGATACAGGCTCCCAGGTAGATGCTATTTTTCTTGACTTCCGGAAGGCGTTCGATACAGTTCCGCACTGTCGCCTGATAAGCAAAGTAAGAGCCTACGGAATATCAGACCAGCTGTGTGGCTGGATTGAGGAGTTTTTGGCAAACAGAACACAGCATGTTGTTATCAATGGAGAGACGTCTACAGACGTTAAAGTAACCTCTGGCGTGCCACAGGGGAGTGTTATGGGACCATTGCTTTTCACAATATATATAAATGACCTAGTAGATAGTGTCGGAAGTTCCATGCGGCTTTTCGCGGATGATGCTGTAGTATACAGAGAAGTTGCTGCATTAGAAAATTGTAGCGAAATACAGGAAGATCTGCAGCGGATAGGCACTTGGTGCAGGGAGTGGCAACTGACCCTTAACATAGACAAATGTAATGTATTGCGAATACATAGAAAGAAGGATCCTTTATTGTATGATTATATGATAGCGGAACAAACACTGGTAGCAGTTACTTCTGTAAAATATCTGGGAGTATGCGTACGGAACGATTTGAAGTGGAATGATCATATAAAACTAATTGTTGGTAAGGCGGGTACCAGGTTGAGATTCATTGGGAGAGTGCTTAGAAAATGTAGTCCATCAACAAAGGAGGTGGCTTACAAAACACTCGTTCGACCTATACTTGAGTATTGCTCATCAGTGTGGGATCCGTACCAGATCGGTCTGACGGAGGAGATAGAGAAGATCCAAAGAAGAGCGGCGCGTTTCGTCACTGGGTTATTTGGTAACCGTGATAGCGTTACGGAGATGTTTAATAAACTCAAGTGGCAGACTCTGCAAGAGAGGCGCTCTGCATCGCGGTGTAGCTTGCTCGCCAGGTTTCGAGAGGATGCGTTTCTGGATGAGGTATCGAATATATTGCTTCCCCCTACTTATACTTCCCGAGGAGATCACGAATGTAAAATTAGAGAGATTAGAGCGCGCACGGAGGCTTTCAGACAGTCGTTCTTCCCGCGAACCATACGCGACTGGAACAGGAAAGGGAGGTAATGACAGTGGCACGTAAGGTGCCCTCCGCCACACACCGTTGGGTGGCTTGCGGAGTATCAATGTAGATGTAGATGTAGATGGTTCACATGTCTGTAGGCTATGCAATGTGTTATTTTTTGACAGTTTACAATTAGCAAGCGTGTGTGTAGAGCCTTATAGATGCGTTATGTAGGAGTAGTTTGCAGGTCTGTACGATGTGGGGCATGTCAGAGCGTGTGTTGTGTGATACATATACTCCATCCCTAAATAAATTGCTCCCAAATAAATAAAGAATATTCCTTCCCCTCTCCATCAGTCTAGTGAGGGCTGAGTCCTTTTACCAGCAACCCCTACGAAGAGGTTGCACCCTGGAGGTGTAGGTTAGTGGTGGCGATCGTCGTTTGCAACAATTTCCTTAGGTTGGTGGTGAAAGCGCAAGTGACCTTTTTTTACTGCCAGTATTCAATCTCGACGGCAGTTCCTAGCAAGAGGTGGTGGTATGGACCTTGAAAATTAGTTGAAACTAGGTATTTGAAAGTAAAGTGAACACATTTTCATACCTATATGAAGTCAAATCACATGGCCAATAGGAGTGCAGCATTCTAGGGGTGGTGGGTGCTAGGTCATGAATGAACACCAGGCTGATAGTGGGAAATGTGGAACTTCTCATTTGATAATTGGATATTGAAATTGTAAATTGAATTATTGAAAATGATTAAAATTAAAATGGAATTAAGTACTTAGATAACTGATAGGTTAGATGCGCAATGTGGGTGTTACTTTAGTTAGCATATTTACAGAAGGCTATGTCCGGCGCGTGTATGGACGTGGTGGCCGAGGATGTGTGATGTAAGCAGTCGGACACCCATGGGCCGGTGGCATGGCACATGTCAGGTTATAACGTGCATACACGAGAGAGAGCAGACGATCTCGTGCCATCACACGGCTTCACAGTAGCGCCCTCTGGTGGGCACAATATGAACTAAGTCTGTTTGGCTATGGAGCTCGCGGTGAACACAGTGGGTGCCGTCATCTAGAATACTGTTACTTGCATCATCACCCGCTGTCGTGGTGGCGTCCTCTGAAGGCACCAATATGAACTAAGCCAGTTATAGTCCAGACTCAGTGGCGAACACATCTGCCTGAAACTGGTTAAATAATAAAGACAAGTCCCTTTTTCCTGCCATATTTCTTGGTGTGACGCTTTATTGTGTTGGAATTTGAAATTCGTTCCATTTTTCTGGTGGAGGGGGGGGGATGTTGACTTCAAGTTTGTGCCGTAATGACAGATCCCTTTTTATTTTACCTCCATGATAATACTACTACTTGCGCCATGTCAAATATTCTTGTCAAAGAAAATATGTTGAATATTTGATCACTTTTCTTTGTCAAAGAAAATTTGATAGTGTAATATCATCTTAACCCGCTGTTCACAAGACAGGAGACGTTCTATATCAGCATCTACATGGATACTCTGCAAATCACACTTAGGTGCCTGGCAGAGGCTTCATCGAATAACCTTCATAATAATTGTTATCCTAATCTTGAAAAGAACACGAAAAAAAACGAATATCTGCATCTTTCCATCTGAGCTCTGATTTCCCTTATTTTATTATGATGATCGTTTCTCCCTATCTAGGTCAGCATCAACAAAATATTTTCGCATTAGTGGGAGAAAGTTGGTAATTGAAATTTTGTGAGAAGATTCTGCGGCAACGAAAAACGCCTTAGGTTTAATGATATCTACCCCAAATACTGTAGCATGTCAATGACACACTCTCCCCTATTTCGTGATAATACAAATCGTACTGCTCTTCTTGATGTACTCAGTTAATCCTATCTGGTAAGGATACCAGACCACATAGCCATACTCCAAAAGAGGACGGACTAACTTAGTGTAGGCAATCTCTCTAGTAAATTTGTTACATTTTCTAAGTGTTCTGCCAATGAAATGCAACTTTGGTTTGACTTCCCCACAGCATTTTCTATGCGTTCTTTCCAATTTAAGTTGTTCGTAATTGCTATGCCTATGTATTTAGTTGAATTTATGGCCTTTAGATTTATCGTGTAACCCAAGTTTATCGAATTCCTTTTAGCACACACGTGGATCACTTCACACTTGTCATTATTTAGGGACAACTGCCGATATTCGCACCATACAGATATCTTTTCTAAATAGTTTTGCAAATTTTTTATCTTCTGATGATTTTACTAGACAATAAACGACAGCATCATCTGCAAACAACCTAAGACAGCTGCTCAGATTGCCTCCTAAATCATTTCTATAGATAAGGAACAACAGAGAGTCTATAACGTTATCTTGGGGAACGCCAGGAATCACTTCTGTTTTACTCGATGACTTTCCATCAATTATTACGAACTGTGACCTCTCTGACAGAAAATTGCGAATCCAGTCACTTAACTGAGACGGTATCGCATATGCACGCAATTTTACTACAAGTTGCTTGTGTGGTATAGTGTCAAAGCCTTGCCGGCCGTGGTGGTCTAGTGGTTCTAGGCGCGCAGTCCGGAACTGCGGGACTGCTACGGTCGCAGGTTCGAATCCTGCCTCGGGCATGGATGTGTGTGATGTCCTTAGGTTAGTTAGGTTTAAGTAGTTCTAAGTTCTAGGGGACTGATGACCATAGAAGTTAAGTCCCATAGTGCTCAGAGCCATTTGAACCATTTTTTTTTTTTTGTCAAAGCCTTCTGGAAATCTAAATATATGGAATCAATTTGAAGTCCCTGGTCAGTAGCACTCGACATCGCCACTTCCTGTGTGTAAAGAGCTAGTTGTGTTTCACAAGGACGATGTTTTCTAAATCCATGTTGACTATGTGTTAATGGACTGTTCTATTCGAAGTAATACACAATGTTTCAACACAACATATGCTTCAAAATCATGCTGCATATCAATGTTAATGATATGGGTCTGTAATTTAGTGGACTACTCCTACTACCTTTCTTGACTATTGGTGTGACTTGTGCAACTTTCCAGTCTTTGATAATGATCTTTCATCGAGCGAGCGGTTGCCTATGATTGTTAAGTATGGAACTATTGCATCAGCGTAGTGGCCCCTCTCGCCGGATGTTTGAGTCCTCCCTCGGGTATGGGTATGTGTGTTGTTCTTAGCATAAGTTAGTTTAAGTAGTGTGTAAGTCTAGGGGCCGATGACCTAAGCAGTTTGGTCCCTTAGGAATTCAAACACATTTGAACATTTGAGCATCAACATAGTCTGAAAGGAACCCAACTGGTATACAGTACGGACAGGAAGGAAGACTTGCTCTTATTAAGCGATTTAAGTTGCTACTCTGAGGACACTTCCAAGTTATCCACGTTATCATCTGTTCTTGATTCGAATTCTGAAATATTTACTTCGTCTTCTTTGGTGAAGGAATTTCGGAAGGCTGTGTTAAGTAATTCTGCTTTGGCAGCACTGTCGTCGAAAGTATTTCCATTGCTATTGTGCAGAGAAGGAAGATGTTAGGATCACCTTGGTAATACTTTGTGGATATTACACGACGTAGAACTGTAATAACACACTTTTGCAGTCGAACGAACATTTATTTTAACACTGAACAAAGCAAATACAAGAGAAGCTGTGGAAAATGGCGCGCAGTGAGACATATACAAAGTGAACTGAAAGTAAAGTCAAAGAACATTGGTTCAAAGACAAGGCGCTTCACGCCAGAGGCGCCATAGAGCCACCCCCCCCTCCCCTCCCTCCCCGGGCAGTGTGGAGCATGGGGCCGAAGCTAGCTCACATCTCACATCAACACAAAATCCTCGTGCTAGCACGGTGGATGAAGGCGACGTCTGGCGCGCGTAGTGGGCGCTTCGAAAGCCGTGTCGGACAGCTGCGCAGGCGGTGGGGAGTCGCCGGAGGTCGCGTCAGTGGCGTCAGTGGGCGAGGTGCTGGCAAAGGCAGGCTAGCCGGGGACAGCGGAATGTGGCTGGGAGATGAACCACGCAGGTTTTAATCAATGCACTGAAGCCATAGTCAGTCGTCTATTCAGTACTATAACGAAGGTATTAACTCGGCGGAGTAATATGCGATGCGGACCGAAGTATGGTCGCTGCAGGGCTGCCCGTACAGAGTCATCTCGTAGCATGATGAATTCGTACAATGCCAGTCCTGGTGGACTGAGCGGGAGGTGGGGCTGGGTGAAAGCGAGTGATGTGAGCACACACTTATTCTACAAGGGCCAGAAGGCCGATTGCGTCGGTCAGGGGGTATTCGGCTAGCAAGACGAGAGGTTCTCCACATAAAACCTCCGCCAGCAAAGCATTCAGGTCTTCCTTGTTGTTGGAGCAGATGCCAAGTAAGACCCAAGGAAGAGCCTCAGACCAAAGCCCACAATGGCATATGAGTGCAGCTTTAAGAGTTCTGTGTCACCACTCCATCAAGCCGTTCTCCTGTGGATGATAGGTCATCGTGTGAATAGTCGAGCGAAATGCGAGGACTTGGATTGTCACCTCTGGTCCGTAGTAAGTGGGAGGGGGCAGCCAAATCTCGCCACCGACTGATAAGAAAGTGCGAGCTATGGTATTTGCAGTAATGTCGGCCAGAGGAACCGCTTCAACCCAACGGGTTATGTGGTCGATCAACCACAAAATGTATTTGTACACCTCCAAAAGGGGAAGAGGACCGACCACATCAGTGTGCACGTGCCGCAGGCAGTGCTTGGGGACGTCCAACTGTCCTAAAGGAGGCTGCACGTGTCTGCTCACTTTACTACGTTGACAAGGTACACATGCGCGTGTCCAGGAGCGGCAATCATGCCGCACACCTGGCCAGACGAAACGTTCAGTCACTATAGTTCAATTCTTTTATCTTGGCAGTTCGCGCATGCCCTCCCAGACGCGGGAGATTGCTGCGTTGCCAGTTGTACGTGCCAAGAGAAGCAGCGCCATAGTATAGTTCGCAAACTTACGTTTAGGGGGGAGCGCGCAGTTTATGAAGTAAAGCCACCACGGCCGCATTAACCCTTTCGCTGCTACAGAAACGTTCTCCCCGCATTCCGCGATGTGCGTGATTTTGTCATCATTGCGCTGCTCGCCTGTGCAGACACATGGTGTTTCGACTGCTTTGACACACTTTATCATTCGATTTCACAAAAACTATTTGGCCCAAAAATTTGATTTTTACACATCTTCTTGACTGATACCTTCCCCCCCTCCCCCCCCCCCCCATAAATGACTTAATTTTGTTTCGAAGTTCAATCCAGTTATTGTGCAGTATTAGATGTAGTAAACCATCGCAGGAAATTTTGAAGAGTTTGCAGAGGTAAAAATCCATAGCATATACTTTCCGTATGGTTGATTTTAGTTGCCACTTGAAATTTCAAAACATTACATTCAAACGAATAAAATTCATGAAGTAAGACACTTCGATATTGTTTTTAAATAAAAAAAATATTAAGCACCGAACAATGCTTGAACTCAGAACCTTTCACTTAGCAGCCATACATCTTAACCATTACGCTAACGCAACTCGTCATTGAAGATATTTTCCGGAGGACTTTAAAATCTCACGCAAAATACCGACACACACTGTTGGTATGACTATGAATTACTCATGTTTCGTCGAAGTACAATAGGAAATAAACAATTACTGCTGTTCTTTATTGCGAAAAAGCAGTTAGTGAGAATGATACAAACACCTTTCTTTGCTATCGCCTGAATTAGGAGGCTTATTGCTTGTTTGGCTTAATTAATTAATAGAATATGAAGCAATTGGTATAAAGAATGCTTTTTCCAAACTTTCTATAAAGGAAAGTTTGCTGTCAACACACAGCTTTTGTTCAATTACTTTATTTATGACTGAACGTTTCTAAAACTTAAGGCACTCGTCTGTGCTCTGCACTGCAGTCGAGCTCTGGCAACGTTGTTCTCTGTTCATTGGCTGACTGTGTTTTGTGACGTCAGATGCGCAGAACGAACCTAACCTCGGCCGCCGTCATAAATGACGCGCTCTTTAGTCTTGTCGTAGCCCATGTTCCGGGGTGGACGAGGTTGTGTAAAGCATCGAAGATCCCGCGCCAAAGGTCGGGCAGCACCAAGGGGCGGGGGAACCAGTTGAGACGTCGCAGAGGCAGGGGTCGTCGACCTGTACAGGGTAAGAGGTTTGATGGAGAGCAAAGACTCATCGTCTGAAATCAGTCGCTGCGTGTCGGCGTCCTCAGTCTGAAGTCGCGCCAGTTCATCTAAGTTCAAGGATGCGGAGATCACTGAGACACGAGACAGATAGTCAGCTACAACATTTTCTGCACCGTGGATGTAACAAGCGTCCGAAAAATGTTGGCAAATGAAGTCCATGTGTCGGAAGCGGCGCAGCAGTAGATCCTTCGCCGAGTTGCGTATTGCGTCAACGAGGGGCTTATGGTTCGAGTAGATAGTGAAAGGACGCCCCTCCATGTCGCTCCTGAAGTGTTTGACTGGCTCACAAACCGCGAGAAGCTCACGGTCGAAGGTTGACCATTTACACTGACTCCTGGTTAGTTTTTTTGAAAAGAAACAGAGTGGCTGCATAAAGTCCGCGGTGTGCTGTTGCAAGACAGCAACCAAAGCTGACTCGCTAATGTCGGTAGTGTTAGAAATAAGGGCCTCGGGATTGGGGTGAGCGAGAGTGACTGCTTTTGTGATTTCAGATTGTCCAAAGCATCGAGCATGGGCTGAGTCCAGTCCAACTTCTGTTTCCCCGTGGTATTTTTACCGGAGAGGGCGTCAGTAAGGAACGATAGGACAGAAGCAGCCTGGGGGATATGGCGTTGATAAAAGTGTACCACACCCAGAAAGCTCTAGAGATGCGTGTAATCCTCAGGAAGAGACAGTGCGAGACTGGTTTTAGCGTCAGAATCTGTTGGTTGGAGGCTGTCGGCCGAGACCGTATGGGGAAGGAATGTAACTGATGCCGAGCAGAGTTGGGGTTAGTCATCATTGATAATCACACCATTGGCAGTGAGAGCCATACGAACTGCATCAAGATGAAATTTGTTTTCCTCACAGACAAGAAAAAAATAAGTATGTCATTCAAATAAGCAAAAGCGAAAGGCAGAGGTAGCAAAATTGAATCAATGAAATGTTGCCACGTATGCACAGCATTATTCAAGCCGTAAGGCATGTAACAGTATTCAAATAGACCGAAGGGTATAATGATGGCCTTGTTCGGAATATCAGGTGGGTGCATGGGAATTAGGTGGCATGCCTTCGAACAGTCTAAGACAGAGAAGAACTTTGAGCCATGCAATAACTGAGTGAAATCCTGGATATGAGGGATGGGATACGCGTCGATTATTGTGCCAGCATTAGGGAACCTGTAGTCCCTGAACATGTGTAGTGAGCCATCATTCTTAGGCACAAGGTGGATAGTGAAGACCAGTTGGTGTCCGATGGTCAGAGCACGCCTGAAGCCAATAAATTCTGAACAATTTCTTCTGCTTGTAGCAATTTGCTAGCATTAAGATGTCGAGCTTTATGATGTACAGGTGCGCCATCGGTGGTGCGGATTCTGTGACGAGCGCTGTTACCAGTTGCCGAAACCCATGAAGGGAGGCACGTGGGGGGGAAGGGGCGGGATGGGGCCACGAGCGACAGCCGTTCACTGACTGTGCCGGGCCAGAATGGCGTGGGCGGTGCGTCGGCGGCGGAGGCACGGCAGTCACGCGATGCGAGAGATCCCACAAAGCCAGAATATGTGAGTCCCCGCCGGGCCGCAGTGACGTGAGCGGGGCAACGGAGGCAGACAACGGCAGAGGGTGTAGTGTGGCAGCCACACGATGCGAGGGACCCCACGGAGTAGTGAACATGCACGTCCTGTAGATTTAACTGCGACAGTGTGGAATAGGAAGCAGGGGATGGTAAGCTCGACCTAGGAGCGATGCAGAATGAAGGCGCAGTAGAAGCGGTTGACGAATCCGAAAGAACTGGCTCTGCAGATGGGCTGCGAATAGTACTCCATGTGTGAACCAATTCAGCTGAGGCAGCAGCAATGCGTGTGGAGCCTGTCGATCTGTGTGTGGACGTCCGCCAAGTCAGAGAAACGTGCAGCAATACCTTCTATCAGAGATGCACAAGTGGAAAGAGTAGCCAAGGAGGTGGACAGCAGAGTCGTGCCAAACTCATTCAAGCACGGAACTGTAGAACCAGACATGTGGCAGTGCGTTGCAGCAAGCAGGTCTGGAGAAAGTTCGTAGTGATGCAGAAAATCCAACCCGCCTGAGACCACTCAGGCTGCTGCTCAGGCGAGGCCTGCTGCTGTCAGGAGGTCACACAATACTTCCTGTAGGCCACCAGGAGGCAGCTCCTGGCGGGCCGATGAGCTGCTGAGGCGCACACACTGAGCCCTACTGGCAGGGTGTGGAACCAAAGGTGCACGCATGCCAAGTGAAGGTGAAGGTGATGTAGTCCGTGTCAGAAGGTGTCGGTACACGAATGATTGCATAGACATGATCTGATCGGCCATGCGTAAACGAACATCGAGAGGATCTGATACGTGAGATAGTAGGTGAAGTTGTAGGTCCGACGGAAGTTTGACCATCCACAAGGTCCACAGCACGGAATCTGGTAGGGCTTGGTCATCAATTAAAGCACGAAGGTGCCGCCAAAGCTGTGAAGGTGTGCAGTCATCGAGGTGCTCGTCATGGATGATGTTGTGGATAGCCTCTGCTGGAGGGCGAGAAAGGCGTTCAGTGAGTAATGTTTTTGACGTTAAATACTTGGGCGAGGTGGGCAGTGAGAGGAGCAGATCACTGATGAGGTCTGGATGAGCATGGAGGTGGCTCACCAGGCAGACAGAACGTGCCTCGTCGTCCGAAATGCTGTGGATATCCAGTAGATGATCCACCAATGCGAACCAAGTCTTAGGGTTGTACCTTTCCAACGCAGGCAGCTTAGGAAATCTGCCGGGTAACACATGTTGATGCAGTACGGGGAGGAGAAGTCCTGTGTGAGCAATGAAGGAAGCCACCAGCGCCAGGAGCGCAGCAGTGATGGTTGATGCATCGCTCAAGGTCTACATGGCGGGGGGGGGGGGGGGGGAGGGCGGCGACAGGCAGCACATGATATGGAGTGAGCCAGTGCAACCAATGGCATGATGTGTGCCAACTGCTGCAGGTCTGGAGGAGGGCGCGGCGCCATCTTAATGGCCAGTGCTGTTGCAACAGTGGGTGGAAGGTGGTCGCGATGCAGCCAAGGGAGGGCTGATATGGAAACTGGAGCGGATGAAACGGCTAGTGCCATTACGAGAGCAAGCGGAAGGTGAGCATTGTGTGACCATGGAGCAACGGTCACAGAAAGCAGCGTGGTTGAGGCAACCAGCGTCGCAGAGGTGGCGTTTGTGGAGAGGGGTGGGGTGCAATGACGTCAGGCATATAAGAATGTGCAACACCATGTACATGAACATTCGAATTATAGTTCTTGAACTTCGTCGGTACATCAAACCAACCCAAAGGCAACTGCTTAGCTAAGGCGTTAAACGCAGTGTCCTTCACACGGTTATTGCTCATGATGTCACTAAGCGGCGTGCACTATCGTGCAGCAGGCGTTGCTGTATAGTAGTATTTGATGGTGGCAATATTGGGCCAGTAATGGTTAAGTGGCTGCCTGCATGGCTAGGGCCAGGTAATTGTTCACTTTTAATCAAATGTACATTGGAAACACTAGTAAAAACGCAAGCACAGTTAACAGGGTGTGAGACACTTGCACAAAACGACACTGGTAGATCCATTGTTCCAAGGGCAATTTGGACCGGCACGCGAAGTTCGTTAATGATGAAAAGAAGCACGTGTAACGACATTCCTCTCAACAGCGAATAGTTCGCCTTCCGTAATGTTCGCACATGCATTGACAATGCGCTGACGCATGTTGTCAGGGGTTGTCGGTGGATCACGATAGCAAATATCCTTCTTACTTTCCCCAAAGAAAGAAATCCGGGGACGTCAGATCGGGTGAACGTGCGGCCCATGGTATGGTACTTCGACGACCAATCCACCTGTCATGAAATATGCTATTCAATACCGCTTCAACCGCACGCGAGCTATGTGCCGGACATCCATCATGTTGGAAGTACATCGCCACTCTGTCAAGCAGTGAAACATCTTGTAGTAACATCGGTAGAACGTTACGTAGGACCGAGCGAGGTGGCGCAGTGGTTAGCACACTGGACTCGCCTTCGGGAGGACGACGGTTCAATCCCGTCTCCGGCCATCCTGATTTAGGTTTTCCGTGATTTCCCTAAATCGTTTCAGGCAAATGCCGGGATGGTTCCTTTGAAAGGGCACGGCCGATTTCCTTCCCCATCCTTCCCTAACCCGAGCTTGCGCTCCGTCTCTAATGACCTCGTTGTCGACGGGACGTTAAACACCACTAACCTAACCGTTACGTAGGAAATCAGCATACATTGTACCATTTAGATTGCCATCGATAAAATGGGGGCCAATTATCCTTCCTCCCATAATGCCGCACCATACATTAACCCGCCAAGGTCGCTGATGCTCCACTTGTCGCAGCCTTCATGGATTTTTCGTTGCCCAATAGAGCATATTATACCGGTTTACGTTACCGCTGTTGGTGAATGACGCTTCGTCGCTAAATAGAACCCGTGCAAAAAATGTGTCATCGTCCCGTAATTTCTGTTGTGTCCAGTGGCAGAACTGTGCACGACGTTCAAAGTCGTCGCCATGCAAGTCCTGGTGCATAGAAATATGGTACGGGTGCAATCGATGTTGATGTAGCATTCTCAACACCGACGTTTTTGAGATTCCCGATTCTCGCGCAATTTGCCTGCTATTGATGTGCGGATTAGCCGCGAGAGCAGCTAAAAAACCTACTCGGCATCATCATTTGTAGCAGGTCGTGGTTGACGTTTCACATGCGGCTGAACAGTTCCTGTTTCCTTAAATAACGTAACTATCCGGCGAACGGTCAGGACACTTGGATGATGTCCAGGATACCGAGCAGCATACATAGCACACGCCCGTAGGGAATTTTGATCACAATATTCATACATCAACACGATATCGACCTTTTCCGCAATTGGTAAACGGTCCATTTTAACACGGGTAATGTATCACGAAGTAAATACCGTCCGCACTGGCGGAATGTAA
The DNA here is from genome assembly GCF_021461395.2 of Schistocerca americana. Taxonomy (NCBI): domain Eukaryota; kingdom Metazoa; phylum Arthropoda; class Insecta; order Orthoptera; family Acrididae; genus Schistocerca; species Schistocerca americana. The sequence goes on along the minus strand of NC_060121.1, from coordinate 943,584,874 downwards.
CGTGACACTACGTACTTATACGTTTGTGACTATTACAGCGCCATCTATCACAAAGCGAAAAAAGTGGTCCAACTAAAACATTCATATTTCTTTACGTACTACACGAATATGTAATAAAAAATGGGGTTCCTATTTAAAGAAACGCAGTTGATATCTGTTTGACCTATGGCAGGGCCATCTAGCGGGCCAATCATAGCGCCATCTAGTTTCCCCCTTCAAGCTAGACAAGTTTCGTTCTTTGTAGTTTTTTCGTTTGACGCTTATTTCCTGAGATATTTGGCCCGGTCACTATCAATGGACCACCCTGTATAGTCTGAGCGCGGGAGCGTTCCTTCACAGTCTAACTTAACAGTTGCGACACTCACTGCCGTAAAAGTTGTTATCTTTTCGCAGCTGGAGAGACACTAGCACTCCAAGCGGCGACAAAGGAGAATGTCAGTTGCACTGTAAGCATAATGTTTGTTTTGCATCCCTTTCCCACGTGATTTACGAAATATTCGAATTATTTTTCCGCCTCAAAATGTTTGTGTAATATCAGAAGATAGAGATGTTTCTAAAAATAATTCTAAAATAAACGCAAGTAGTGATAAAAATCATGAATCCAGTGGCCATCTACGACACATTTGCGAAGAAACACTTGTGATGTTGGACAGAACTGTAGCTTACCACATCGATATCAAAAGAATATAAACACACAGAGTCACACTTAAGAAGCACATATACCTCTACATGCAAAAGGGATCGTCACCCCAAATTGTCTTTCCGTAAGCCTACTGTGTTTTAGACATTGTCACCTGTTGCCACAAGTACGACCCTCACCTTTATATTACTCTAAGTGGGACAAGCAACTGTCAGATAGTGGGAGAGATACGTTGTGTGTGCAAACTCGAATTCCTCAAAGCCAATAAATCTGTCAGAACTTCTTTCATACGTAAATTTGCCATTAGAGACATTTCATCTAATGACACATTCACTAATTTATCAATATCGGAGAAATGCTGTACCCTCAGCTATAAAAGGTGGAATATACTGTCACTTATCCTACATTTTATTTGTATGTCTTCCACATACCTCTGTAATGTAGGCGCTTATGGAAACATAAAACATTCTGACAAAACCTGTATGCCTCAGTGATGTAGTGTAATAAATTTATAGCAAACATTTTGTTTTCGTCTTTCCATCCTGCAGCACATTTCTCCTTCACAAGTCAAGGGCATCTTTTTTTAAAAATCGGGATCCTATAGTATTCTAATTTTGTTTGTCCTTCTTAACTTGATCCTTCTGATACAGTCTCTGCTGCTGCCTGTACATAAAATGATAGACATTCCCCTTGTCTTGTTATACTTTTGCATGAAGTCTAGCGATCTGCACATTCTGAAACTTCACACCCTTTTGCAAGACATGAAGAACTGCACTTTATCTAACCACTTCATGGTCAGAGCAGGTCTGTGTTGACGACGCTGATGAATCTGGCACTGATGTATGGAGAGTTGAACTGGCTGCTTCTGTACCATAGGAGTGTTTTACAGTTTTAGACGAATTGACGGATCGTTGTGGGAGTTTTCTCTTCACCGTCGGTTGAGGTGGCTTATTTCGGGTGTCAAACAGTGTGGGTGCTACAGCATTCCTCACGAGTTTACTGTTGTTTGCATTCATGAACTAGTTTTGTTCGAAGTGAAAGTAAACAGGCTCTTTTTTCACAAGATCTTCTGGTTTGCTATTCACTAGCCATTTTTGCTTCTAAAACGAAACATTGATCATCAATACACATGTAGTTTGCAAGCGAATCCTGACGTTACAGTTTAGTAACATGGTGGTATATGCCTCTCACTGTCCTTCGGAAACTTAAAGAAAGACATATGTGGTATCTTCTTCTTGCTGTTGCTGCAATTTATTGGGCTGCAGGCGCTCCCGTTTGTAAAAACCATTATACAAACCAAAATAAACAACTACTATTTGCTTTCACTTTCACGATCTCGCCGAACTCAACAGTTTTACTTCCTCGTCGCTTGGCGCGCTGCTGGTGCAGTAGGCAACAAAATCGAGGCCAAGTGTAGCGGCTGTTGTGTTAGGCTGTTGTTCCATGGGACTACAATTCTTCTTGCGCTTAAGGTGCGTCCACACGATGACTTTTTCTGTGTTCAACTTTGCGCATACCCCTAAATTTCCAACAGTGCAACTATGCATGCCCATTTGTGCATGCGTAATTTCCTGGAATTGGAGGCCTTGCGTAAAGTGCATTGCTACCTACCTTTGGAGAGAATCTTTGTGCTTATGTGTTTGACTGAGTAGTGTGCTGAGGTTAAGGTGTGTCCACATGATGCCTTTTTTGCATTCAACTTAGTGCATGTGCGCATATTTCCAACAAATTTTTGCATGCGTAATTTCCTTGATTGGTTGGTTGGTTGATTTGGGGAAGAGAGCAAAAAATGAGGTCTTTGGTCCCATCGAATTAGGGAAGGATGGGGAAGGATGTGGAAGGAAGCCGGCCTTGCCTTTTCAAAGGAACTGTCCTGGCATTTGCCTCAAGATATTAAGGAAATTATGAAAAATCTAAATCAGGATGGTCAGACGTGGGTTTGAACCGTTGTCCTCCCTAATTTCCTGGAAATGGAGGCTGTGCATATATCGCATTGCTTCCCACGTTCAGTGGGAATCCTTGTGCTTTTTGGCAAATGACAGGCAGTCAACAAGCACTTGTAATCACTTGTTGCACATTTGTGTGTTGTCTGTACTCTTTGTTGCTTTCATGTATCGGCGAAAATGATGTCGATTGATATTAAAGAGTGGACACTAAGGTTTATTGAAGATTATCGGGAGAGGGAAGTATTGTGGAATACAACATCAAAAGATTATTTCAACAAAACTTTGAAGAACGATGCCCCACAGGAACTTAGCACCAACTATGGGCTTGATCTGGCAGCAGTGAAGAATAAGATCAAAAGTTTCTGTTCGTATTTTTGTAAATAGCACGAAACGTCCATGAGCAGGAAGAATGGAAGTAGGGTAGATGAAAAATATTCGTCTAAGTGGTTTGGATATCCAGGACTGTGATTCCTAAAGGACACTAGTTAGTCACTGCCCATGACTGATGTAGAGCCAGAAAGTAAAATTGCCTTTTATTCGTTTTAGGAACATAGATAGATGTTATCATTCATGAGGTAGTTAAATTTGCCTTTTATTCATTTTAGGACTACAGATGGATGTTACGATCCATGAGGTAGTTAAATTTGTCTTTTATTCATTTTAGGAACATATACTTGCATATTTATGAAATCTATAATACATTCATGATCCGTTTTACATGTATTTACCCTGCCCTTTCAGTCATAAAATATTCTAAAATTTGTCTCTAAATTTTTTGGCATCAGTTGGTGGTTTTCGTGGTACAGACATAAGACCTGTATCAGAGCAAGTTATGTTTCTACATGATCCTGCAATTACTTCTCCTCTACTAGCATCCTCAGTATCCAGTGATCCAAAAGGAGCACAATATTTTCTAGATGTTGGTTGATTTCGGAGTAAATTATGTAAGTACACACAACATAGAGTCACATCAATAACATTGTCCACTCTCAAATCCATTGGTTTTTTAGAAATCCTAAAAACAGACATCATCGAACCAAAAGCATTTTCCACAATGCAACATGTCGTGGTGTGTCTGTAATTGTAAACTCGCTTTAGTGAAAATTTTTCCAGATCCATACAGAATGGTTTCATAATGTTCTGGGGCAACAGAAAAGCACTGTCAATCAATGGAACATGTGGGCTGCACATTTCTTTTCATTATTATAAAGTTTTCTGGTGAACACTATATTTTTGAATGCTCCATGATCTGAAATTTGCCACTGGCATCCCACACCACAATAGGTTAATGTATACCTGTCATCTACAACAGCCATTACAACGATTCTGAAATGTCAATTGTAATTAAAATAAATGCTTCCACTGTTCTCTGGGGTCTGAATTGCAACATGTTTGACGTCAATTGGAAAATTCTATTTCCTTTCAAACCCATCTGCAATTTTCTGCCAAGTATCTTCTGTCCCAGGAAGCTGAAGTGTTAAACAGAGTATGGCAGAGTTACAGTAAATTTGCAAGCAGTACTCTTATATCTTGTAACCATCTGATCAGATAAAATCCTGCTTGAACAAAAATGAAGTTTTAAAAAGCAAAATAAAAAATAAAATATTGTAAATTATATGTGAACTTAATATGTGAAAACAATGATTGTGGGATGCTTCATATGTTAACTGTAGGTACATTTTTCCAGCATATTGTTGGTGAGTAGTATCTAGAGGCACAGTATGATTTTTAATGATTATCTTCACATCTGTTCATCTCATGCAAAAGTACCACTTAATTTTGCATAATCCATGGTATCACTATGTGGATATGTACAATATCGCATGGTAACACCAAATGACATGTGAATTAGTTATATATAGTGCCATACCTCTCCTACAGATTGAAGCACAGAGTGAAGGAGAGGAAACTGACGTGGTAGAGTCATGCTCATCACATACTATTTCAAAAAGGAGAAGGTTAAAACAGAGAGATAGTACAGAAGATGAGGCTTATGAACTAATGAAAAGAGCTTGTACCCAGGTCAAAATTAATGACGAGTAATCTTGGTTTAATGATTTAATAGCCAAAAAATTGAGGAGCCTCAAATCCCAAAGATTGAGGAAAGTGGCTCAAATGTATATCTCCAATGTGTTGTTAGAGCTGGAAATGAACAATATAGGGGAAGGAGGTATGCAAAGTACTTCTTCTTCCTCTGTAGTAGACTATGGGTACACAGTGTCTGAAGTAGACCTAATGGAGAAGTAGAAAGTAATTTCGTAATTTCCTTCTTCAGTGTATGTTGTATAGCATAAACAGTACTATTGTAAGACAAAATTTTCTTCAATGAATATTGTACATTATAAACAATATTTTTGTAAAATAACATTTTCTTCAGTGAATGTTGTACAGTATGAACAATATTGTTGTAAAATAAACTTATCTTCAGTTAATTTTATACTGTATAAATAACAAATTTGTAAAATAAAATTTTCGTCAAGACATGCATAAGTAACACTTTTGTAAAATAAAATTGTGCAACAGGAATTAAGTAACCTTCACAAAATCGCTATGAACTTTCCTTAAGTACTTTGCAATTTCAGGAATTATTACTGAAATGTTTTGTTTCGAAATGCGAAACAAGTAGCTCAAACTGGTATATGAATCGCCAGTTACCAGGTATTGAAATGTTACTGCCAGCCTTGTCTCTAAAGGTGTTGCATTTTGCATAACAGTATCTTACCTAGAGATATGGGTTTTTAATTTCCAAATAAAAAATCAAGAACTTGCTGTGACATTCTTATGAAGTTTGCAAATAAAACATTTCTGTCACTTTGTATATCTCGCAGTAAAGTACCTCTGTTGCTTTCTAGATAATTTTTTACCCACAGACACCTTTGTCTCTTCTTTTTATGTCTCCTTTTGATCACAATAAATGCAACAGAAACTGCCGAACAAAGAAGTGGAACCATAGCAGACTACTGCAACAATGAGGCAAACTGTAGACACAAGAACTTGCCTCAGTATGTGTGTTTCTCCCACTACTTTCTATGAATGCTCTTTTGTTCCCATGTGTAGATGATTGTACATGAGGAAACAGGTATCATTTGGACATACGTTTATGCTGTAAAGCGATTATGTGAAATAATCAAAGGAAGCATGCTTCAGATTATAGATTGTTGCAGACAAAGAAAAAAGTCATGAAGAATGCCACTTCTGAATACTGTTTAAATAAAAATTCGAAATGTGTTGCCCTGTGAGTCTTGTATTAGATAAAAACTCTCTGGTAATACTTTTGCAAAGAATAAGATACTATAAGTTTCAAAATAGGAAAACTTAGAAAAACAGACCAATGATTTATGAAAAATCTTAGAAAAACAGACCAATAATTTATGAAAAATGTATATGTAAACTGGACAAATATTCATGATATGACGACTTAAAAGCACGACTGAGGAGCCTGATATCTGAGGAAAAGGAGGGATGGAGTATTTGTAGCTCCTAAACAAACTACTAAAAACAGAAGTGAAGCACATTGGTGATCCAAAATATACAAAACTGAATAACATGACCTAGATTATAGTGGATCCTGGCATCCATGAAATACCCAAATTTGTAGGGCCCGACGATATCTTCATAATCATATTTCATGCTTAAGTAGAAATAACTCACTGAAAGTAAATTAAGCTACACATTACGACTAAGAAACTCCCATAAGTATTTCTCAGTTTCAGGAATAATCATTTTTATCTTTATTTATTTGTCCATGATCCATTGATCCAGTATGCAAGACCATTTCAAGGATATGGAACCAGTGATAATTATACACGAGAACAGTACTTGTAGATGCTAATGGACATAAATTTTAATACTGTATAGGAACAAAATCGATTAATAATTGCAAGCTTAGGCATTTCCTACCGTGAAAAGAGGTATAACACAACCAAATAATCAACAAGCTTCAAATTGATAGAACTCAAGCTTTATTTTGAAAAGAAGAATAAATAATATCAACGAGTATTTAAGTTGCCAGTTACTATCTAACAAAATTTTATTGCCAGCCTTATGACTGCAGTTTTGCAAGCAGAAAATAAAAAATTTTGTTGTGATCTCTTCCTGAAATTTGCAGACCAAACGTTGTCAGCACTTAATGTTTCTTGTACCTCTCTTGTTTATATATTTCTTTACTTAGAGTCACTTTTGTGTTTTTCTGCCGCCTCTTCATCACAATAAACGCAACACAAGCTTCCAAGCAAAGAAGAGAATTCATAGCAGACTGCTTGCAGAATGGGGTAACATATGGACATGAGAACACCCGTGCATACATGCAATCTTTCCAAAAATTTAATCCCGTATGTCTGCAATTGCACGTGACGAAAGAGGCACTGTGCAGACATACCTTCACTGAGAGGTGTAGCCCGGTGCTCCTGCAAACTCTTGGTTTCTTTTCGGAGGGAGCACCAACGTTTCACCATCCAGGGAACGTTTTTGCAAGAGCAATTTACTGGTCTGAAATAATGTGAGTAGGCGCTGTTTTCACGTAATCATTTTCAAGCATGAAAATAATGTTTCACTAACAAAGTTACAGCATGTTCTTTTTAGAAATGGTCTGCAAACACCCAATCATTGTATGTGCTCACTAATATTAAAACAACTGAAATGGATTCATTCGCTGCATACTAATGGGTAAGTCACATTTCTCATCTTAATTGATTTGACCTGTTTATTGAATTCGATTTTATTGACCTGTTTATTCATTTGAGTATGATATACATAACATAACATTGTCTGGTTACATACACAAAATCATAAGTGCTTTGCATGCCAGAATATTTGCCATAATTACCATAACACTCTTCTGACTCCATAAAAAGATTGTATATATGAAGCATCTTTGTGACTGTGGTAGCCATTCTTGCTCCTGAATTAAAGCAGTGTCTCATATTTTCAGTTGGTGCATTCATTACAGTATTCGAAGCTAATCTTGCCTTTTATAACTTTTAAAGTGATAACCCTCCGACTTCATACTCGATATTTACATTCTGTAATTGTGTATTATGAAATGTACTTAACAGTAAGGATCCTCAGTTTGGTAAAAGCGAGATAGTTGTGTGAAGTATGTGCTAATTTGTGAGAAAAATTATAGTTTGCTGGGAGAAAAATGAGCTTCCTCCTTTGCAATTAGAAAAGCAACTGAAACAATGAGAAACAATAGCTGGAGGTACATTGCTGTACTAGTACCAAAATACATTACACCTCCACATGTATAAGATGTTCGTGTCTGCAAAATAGGTCTCCTACAATGGCTCACTTGTAAATTATCTTCCATACTTTACAGACAGCTGTGACTAAATTACATTTTAATTCCTTTCAGATTTGCCAATATTTTCTGTGCTGTTCATTTTCAGTGGCACTTAAATTTGTTGCACAAAATGCTGAACGTATTCTCAACATTTAGTAGCATTTACGAATTTCAGGCCCAATTTTTAAATTATTGAGAATTGCAACTCATTCCTGAGAGAGAGCGTTCTTATATGTACATAAAGCCCGGTCCACACGCAACGATCTGTCTGCGCAGACATCGGCGCAGATGTCTGTACATGCAAAAGATCGCTGCAAATGTGGTGTGTTAACACGACACAAACCCCAATCTACTACTCGCCCGCCATCTGTCGGCGTAGAAAAGAAATCAGTAGCAAGCGACTACGCTCCCTGTAAACGTCAAAAATTTAATTCAGTTATTTTGAAATATAGAAATGGAGGAAGTTCTGTTGTGGTCTGTGTTCGCAACTTGTGTTGCAAAAAACATTCAGATCAACCGCAGGAAACAGAGAAAGCGGTCAAAATGGTATAGACAGTGGCAGCAAAAGGGAAAGCAGTTTTCTCACGTAAATTTACTGCGAGAGTTGCAGGTCGAACCTAACGACTGGCGAAATTATTTGCGGATGGATGTTGAAACTTATAATTATCTCTTAAAGCTTGTAACCCCTCATATTATGAGAAAAAGTACTTATATAGAGAAGGGCAATTTCTCCTCATGAACGGCTGGCGGTAACATTAAGATTTCTAGCAACAGGAAGGAGCTACAAGGATTTGGAATTTTCAACTGCAATATCGAAACAAGAGTTGAGTGAAATAATACCCGCAATTTTTCAATTAGAGCATTGTATGCTGCTGTCTTCTTGTCTCAGTCACTATATTCTTTACTTTAATCTTCCACAAACATGGGTGGTTTCTATATATTTCAATGAATTCACTTACAAACTCTCGAGGACACTGACGAGTATCAGCCATTTTAATGCCCTGTGCGCACAAATACAAACACTAGACTGAAGAAACAGCTGTTTCGCGCCAGATTTGCGGCGATCTCCTGTCCACACGCTCCAACTTGTCTGCGCAGACGTGGTTTGAACCCATAGATTTGAGAGGTTTCGCTCCAACCTCCAACTCCAACTTCCAGGTTTGCACACACCTCAGGTTGGTGCAAATCTTCTGTCCACACGCAACGATCTGTCTGTGCAGATGTGATGTGCGCAGACATTTGCGCAGACAGATCGTTGCGTGTGGACAGGCCTTAATATCAAATATTACATGACATATTTTCCTTAAATCAATCAGTTCCAGAATCTTTCAAAAAAGTGATGAAGGAAAAATTTAAATGTACCAGTACTTGAATCTCTTTAAAAACTGAAGGGAAACAAATGAGATGTAGCAGGACATGAAACCACACAACAGCTAGTTTTCTTTTTCTTAGCTGATGCTTCAACCATTATATGATAGAGCTGTGCAACTTTACACTCGGTTTCAAATTTAAAGAGCGTTAAGGTATCAGCTATCATTATGTTTTTACCTTACATTTAATTATAACAAATTCTACGGATAGTGACGCGTTTTCGACAGCTCATCAGTATTTAAAGCAGCCTATATTCACAGGACACATATAGTAGTTTAAAAAATAAAAATATTACCTCTCATTTCTCAGAACTTGATACAACCATGAAAGTCTATATACATATCTGATGGTCGAAACTGAGCATAGACACATCATAGAGTCGTCATGAGGAAGTTTTACCGAGGTGAATACAGTTTCTCTCTCACAAGACTATTAGTGTTTTAATTACTGTAGTTTTTTATTTCATTAGAACAATAGAATTAAGGCTATAGTCAAATTCAGAAGGGTCCAAGTAAAGTAGATTTTGTAGATATTCCTAAATAAGGAGTAACTTACACCTATTATGTCAAATTATTTGCTATATTATCTCCCTCCTGTTTTTACTTAAAAATTTTTTTTAAATGTTTCTGTAATTTTTCCTTGTTTAACCTTTGCATGTTCCTTTTCTTATGGTTTCTTATTTTTTATATTGTTTTAGATTGGGTGTATCTACTGTAATAATTGCTGGTTGCTTAACAAAGTCAATCTATTCTTTGTATTGTAGTTTACATTTTGTTGCTCAGGCTATTTCGAATGAAGTTACATTAGCTTTGATCTTATTGTCTTCAACTGTTTTAATTGGTAGTTTTAATCTATTTCATTTTATAAAATACTAGCTTTATCATTGATTTGTTATTACTTCTTTACCTTTTGTTGTTCTTCCCTGTACTCGATCCTATAGTGAATGTAATATTCTCAACAGCCTCATAAATGTTAGTGCATGAGCCTCTATGTCTCCTGAAGTGCTTGATCTCTGTGAGCCACCTCAGTGTTGTCGCCTCTGCAGCAGTCTGATTCTGACTGGCAGAGTGACAGCATGTAATACGCTTTACACAGCCATGCAGCATATCAGATAAGCCACATCTTCTTTGAGTGATTTTAGCCCCAGGCAGCCAGTAAATCTAGGGCTGCCTCTCTCAAGCCTTACATAATCACAGTCCTTTGTTGTGCTGTCATGCAACTGAGCTGTGTGCTCAGAGAGATGACCAGATCTGCCTCAACCAGAGACCATCCTATAATGCCCTGAAACCAACAATGCCAAGAAGAATACACTTCTGAGCTTTTGTCAATATCAGTGTGGTTTTTTTAGGAAAGTAATTTTTATTTATGACAATAGACAGTCAAATGAACAACAATATTTACAGTTTCACAAAAAAATGCGCTTTACACAACACATACACACTTTCATCTTCATCCACCTTACAAAGACTATATGTCCTCGAGACAAAAGGCATTGTTGAATAAAAATAAAACTTTCCCATGTTTTTATTGCAAAACATACCACTTTGATTTTGCAGTAGGAAGCCTGAATTATTTTTAAGGTTTAAAAAATAAAATGATAATAGAAGAGTTAAACTTATAGTTTTATGTTTTCAAGACATAGGTTTTCCTAAGCTAACTAATTTATCTACTGTATACTGACTAAATAATATGACTCAAGTATTTTCTATGTGAATAGTAATGAAGAAGTAGGTGAAATAAATTACTGTTATGATTTGTCTGTCTTGTTATCATATAAGGTTCTTCAACTGATCGTTTTCTAGTTTACGTTAATAAACATACAGCAACTACTGTAATTCAAAATCAGGTTTGATTAATTGGTTAAAAACGATATCACAAAATGGTGTTCTATTGTAAAATGGTAAATTATTAACAAGCTAATTAATAAAAGTAATGCAGTAACACCTTGTAACTTATTTGGAATTGATCATAAAATTGCACAGGCAAATAATAAATATCATTCTGGGTAAATGTGAATTGGTGCCACAATAGGGTTTACTAGCACAAAATTGTCTGGCTGTCAATTAATTTTAATTAAGAATACTATAATTATTAATGATATTATTATTTCAGTGTGATTGAGTCACTGAATGCAATGCATTAATGAAATGCACTTCTTTCAATACTTCCATTTAATCCTAAAGGGTTATTAGATACTGTTTGGTGGAGAAACAAGAGATGAATTTCACCTATAGTGGCAATGGTAATACAAAATAGAATGTAGAAAAGCGATTTAAAGTTGCATTAGCTACATACCAAATGAACTAAGTCTGTTCCTTGCTAAGGGATTGCTGATAATAAATTTGTAATTATTCTTGCTTCTCAGAAAGATATTTGACCTCAAGGTAAAACATAATCTATGAATGCAGTTTCTGTAACTAAACATAAAATTACTCTTCCAATTATTGACATCCTATGTACATATATGATCACAATATATTTATCATCATACATGTAATTAAATACAAACAAAAATGTAGATGCTCTATTTTCATATTCTAATGATTCAAGCATTATTAGCATCGCAACAAATATGAATCACATTTCTAGATTTTACGTCAATATTTGAGGTGTAATGTATAGCTAAAAATAATCTGACTAAAATTTGAATTACTAAACATAACCCTAATGATCCAAAATTTCATCAAAATGAAGTGTTTCCTAGAGCTAGTAAATCAACTTTAGGGTTACTAATAACTTTAATCAAAGGGCTTCTTAATCATAAGTGTTTATTTATTAGTATAACTATCTTATTTTTCAGTTAGGTCCTTGATAAATTTTAACCATTGCTAATAATACTAGAAATAAAATAATAATAATAATATTGTGATAATTACTGCGGGGTAATTCTATAATTCTTTCAAAGATATCGTTATTCCTTAACGATGAATTGAATTATTAATATTTATACTCTGATTATTTTTAAAACACCATGTGGCGACTACCGCACACGTCGATCGCAGCCAACGCGTAAAATTCGCGCCAGCCCAGAGGTTATTCTCCACAGTTCGCACGGGATTCACAGAGAACAGAGCCGTCAACTGTGATTCTCATACCTACCTTTTTACTCTTTGTTGTTGATTCTCTTTTATGTATTCTCTTACTTGACAACCTGTTATATGTGGAAGAAATAAGAAAGAAACTTGAGTTCAGACTCCGTTAGTTTCCGATTTATAACTGTGTTTGCGTGGGTACACACCCACTTACGCAACATTGGTGTCCCCAACTGCAAAACAAACAGCAGATACGGATATGGACAGCTAGCAGTATCAAGACTAGCGGTTCGCTTACCACCCTTTTGGCCACACAACCCAACGCTGTGGATAGCACAGGTGGAAGCGATTTTCCGTACGCGGGAATAGCTGCAGAAACAACCAAGTTTTCCCTCGTAGTAAGCCAAAACGATCATCGTTACGCAACTGAAGTTCAGGATATCATAACAGCTCCTCCGACAGAGAATGCATATGAACGGTTAAAGACTGAACTGATACGACACTTAGCCGTTTCTCAAGAATATAGGAATATAGTATCTGGCAAGTATTGATGCAAGAAGAAATCGGTGACCGGAAACCTTCGCAGTTCCTGCGCCATCTCCGCAGCAAGGTGGACCCCGGCACGATTCCAGACTGCCTTCTGCGTACCCTGTGGAGTTCCCGCCTGCCACCGCAGGTAAAAGCAGTCAGTGCCACGCAGAACGAGACGTCACTGGACGAGGTAGCAGAACTCGCCGACCGCATACTGGAAGCGATCACGCCGAACACACAGGTCAGTGTTGTAGACATAACTATCAGCGTAGCAGCTGCATCTACTACGCCGTCTCGGGCAGATTACGATGCACTAACCGCCAAGGTCGATCTCCTATGCACACAGCTCTCGAAACTAATGTCGAATGGCATCATTGTCAATCAGAGAAGCTGTAGCCGACGACGACATGGAAGTCGTTCTGCATCGCAATCTACAACCGAGAACAGACAGACCATTTGTTGGTATCATAGACGGTATGGAGAGCAAGCACGTAAATGCATTAGCCCACGCTCTTTCTCCAAATCGGAGCGGAAAGTGGCAGGAGACGCTACCTCCTACCTTCCTGAATCTCGACGCCTTTATATAACAGATCGTGCGTCAGGCAGGAAATTTTTAATCGACACCGGTTCAGACGTCAGTATACTACCAAGACAGTCCTTGCATTATTGCCGGCCGCGCACTGCATTTAACTTATCCGCCGCCAACAATTCGCAGATTTCAACATACGGATTACAACAAGAGAATCGGAACTTGGGACTCAGTAGAGATTTTAAATGGAACTTCACGGTAGCAGACGTCACAGAAGCAATACTAGAAGCTGATTTCTTATCACACTTCAGACTTTTGCCAGACTTGCCCAATGTTCGCGTGATAGACAGTCTCACCAACCTATAAACGGCTTTTTATTATCGTGACACAGATTGTACCAGTATTAAGTTAATTCAAATGGCAGACGCAGAATACCGTGCAATCCTAGAGGATTTTCCTGAATTAACGAAACCGTCAGGAGCACCGCAGAAAGTGTTGCATGATACAGTACACTACATAAAAATCACGGACGGCCTGTGTCATGTCGAACTAGGAGACTAGCGCCGGAACGCCTCGCTATAGCTAAAGCGGAATTCGAGCTAATGCTTAAAGAAGGAATTATACGCCCGTCATCCAGTCCGTGGGCTTCGGCCTTACATCGTTATCCTGTACCTTTGTTTAGGGACTACAATCACGCGCTGCACGGCGCCACAGTCTTTAGTGTGCTAGATTGCGCAAAGGGCTGTACACAAATTCCTGTAGCGCCAGAAGACGTACCAAAGACTGCCATAATGACACCCTTTGGATTGTTTGAAAGTAATTTCATGACGATTGGTCTGCGAAATGCCGCACAGACATAGCAACGTTTTCTGGATTCTGTATTACGAGGATTGCCCTTCTGTTTTGCCTACCTGGATGACGTTCTCATATATTCCGCAAACAATGAACAGCACAAGCAGCGTTTAAAAGAAGTACTCCAACGCTTAGAGAAGTTTGGAATAGTGTTAAATACAGCGAAATGCCTGTTTGGCCAACCTGAAGTGGAATTTCTAGGTCATCGCATATCCGCTACAGGTTCAGCAAGCACCCTTACCCGGAAAAGTTGAGGCTATTCTACACATGCCCAAGCCTACTACGATCAAAGAATTAAGAAGATACCTAGGCATGTTAAATTTTTACAGGAGGCATCTACCACGACAGCTGAACAGCAGGCACTGTTAAACGCGTTATTAGCCGGCCCAAAGGTTCGCAGCAGTGCAACCATACAATGGAATGAGGAATCTGATGCAGCATTCGAAGTGACACGTCAGAGCCTGGCTCAGGCCGCACTACTGGCACATCCTAGACTAGAAGCACCTTTGACCCTGGTGGTGGACGCTAGCCAGTTTGGTGTTGGTGCAGCCCTGCAACAATTGGCGGATGGCGCATGGCAACCTCTGGCATACTATTCGCACAAGTTGTCACCAGCACAACAACGCTGGACTGCTTACGATAGAGAACTTTTGGCTATATATTTAGCGATCAAACACTTCAGACCACAAGTCGAAGCGCGTGATTTCACAATTTTTACCGATCATAAGCCCTTGACTTATGCATTCAACAAGAACAGTGACAAATGCTCTCCGAGGCAGTATTCTCAATTGGAGTTCATAAGCCAATTCACCACAGACTTACGCCACATCTCAGGTTTAACTAAGTAGCTGATTGTTTGTCAAGAGTATTGAGTATAACACAGCATGTAACTATGGCAGAACTAGCGCAAGCCCAGCAGGAAGATGATGAGCTAAATACCCTGTTGAGTGACGACAACACGGCATCAAATTTACAGCTAGTTGACGTGCCCAGGTAAGACGTATGACCACATTGTGGCATACAACATGGTCGATCACGCCATTACGTTCCAATCGCACACCGCAGAAGAGTGTTTGATTGTCTCCACGGTCTATGTCACCCCGGTGTTCGAGCAACTACCAGACTGGTGTCCAAAAGATTTGTATGGCCAGGAATAAACCGCGATTGCCGTAACTAGACTAGATCTTGCCCACGCTGTCAGCTATGCAAAGTGAGCAGACACGTGCGCCCCCCCCCCCCCCCCAATCGGACAATTCCTGGATGTCAAGGCACGCTTTTCGCACATTCATTTGGACGTCGTAGGACCTCTTCCACCATCAGATGGTAATCGCTACTTGCTAACAATCATTGGCAGGTATACACGCTGGCCGGAAGCAATACCTACCGATAACATCTCGGAAGAAACTCTGACAACGGCATTCAAGTCAACTGGATAACGAGGTTCGGCTGCCCACTCCATATAACAACTGATAGAGGACGACAGTTCGAATCAGAACTATTCGCTCAGTTAGCAAGAATCTGCGGATACTGCCGTCACCGCACCACCGCCTACAATCCGGCAAGCAACGGGATGGTAGAAAGATGGCACTGTACCTTAAAAGCAGCCCTCATGTGCCACGGTACTAAATGGACAGAAGCATTACCCACTGGACTGTTAGGACTTAGGACGATCTTTAAACCTGATATGGACGCCTCCCCAGCAGAGTTGGTCTACGGAGAAACAATATGTCTGCCTGATGACACAGGGGTACTGAATGCACATGAACAGTCAGAATATTTACAAGGATTGAGAGAAACGATCAAGAAAATCAAACCTGCGAAAACGTCCAGACATGGAGCCCCGGTAACATTCATGCACAACGATTCAAAAACTTACACGCATGTATTGTTACGCACAGATGGCGTCAAACCACCACCACAACCGCCATACACTGGACCTCATCGCGTGATACGCAGAGATGCACACACCCTAGACATAGTACTGAATGGGAAACAGGCCACCATATCGCTAAGTAGAGTGAAACCTGCTTATATACTTCAAGACACTCCGGCGATGTCAGCGTCGCGCAGCGATCAGCACAAGACAACGATGCAGAACCCGCTACCTCCACAGTCAATAAAGCAGCAGCCTCGATGCACCACGCGTTCTGGCAGACAAGTGTACTTCCCTGCCCGCTACAGAGAGGAACATCCGAGCTCCGCTCTCACCAAGGGGGCTCATGTGGCGACTTCCGCACACGTCGAACGCTGCCAACGCGTAAAATTCGCGCCAACCACAGAGATTATTCTCCACAGTTCGCACGGGAGTCACAGAGAACAGAACCATCGAATGTGATTGTACTTACCGTTTTACTCTTTGTTGTTGATTCTCTTTTATGTATTCTCTTACTTGACAACCTGTTATATGTGAAAGAAATAAAAAAGAAACTTGAGTTCAGACTCCGTTAGTTTCCGATTTCTAACTGTGTTTGCGTGGGTACACACCTACTTACGCAAGAACCATATATACTGTTTTATGTAGAAAGTTTGTGAAAATACTGTATAATGGTAATGCCTGTTGTTAAAGTAAAGATAGTGATAATTGATTTTGTTTGGTATATTTTATTTGCTGCAATTCTGATTACGTAAATAAACAAAAGAATCCTCACAAAGTTAACAATAGTACATTTGACAATAACTTTCTATTACTGTTCCTGTTATTATACCAATACAGGAGGTTTGAAGAATAATAAAAAGTATTATTGACACTGGATGAATTAATTTAATTAAATTATTATATACTACATTTGATACAAGTTATAATCATTATTTTAATTATTTCATTGGTTAATTTAATAAAATATCAGTTTTTGAGACAAAGGATATTTGCAATTATTGATGACTAGTTCATTCTCTGATATTACTCTCAAGTTTTGTTTTTATATTTGTTATTCTGATTGAAATACAATTTGATATTATTTTGGTATTGTTTACTTCTCTTTTAGTTTCATTTTCATGAGTTTTTAATATTGTTCTTTAATTACACTGCGACCATTTCAGTTTATTTATCTCCTTATCACACCAATTTTTTATTTTCATCGTTTTAATAATAATAATTACGTTATATTGTTCATTTGCTAGACTAAGTTTTTTATCTCTTTATATTTTCTTAGGTAGATAGATTAGTTCCAACTTTACTTTAGATTTTGTGTTTTATACATTAACCTGGCCTTTACAAGCCTGTGTTTATTTGAATTTTTATTCTTTAGCTGCTAAGTTACCTTTATTGTCGTACTTGTTTAGGGTTTATAGCTTTTCCAATGTTCATTAATTTCCTTTATCATTTGATTTTGGTTCTTATTATTTTATAGTTATTATTTTTATAATTTTGACATTTTTGGTTAAATACCTGTTTTTAGTTCATATTTGGCTTATTTGTGTTGTTGTTTAATTTTTTTAGTAATTACTGTTATTGTTATCAGTTCTTGTTTGGATTACCTTATTTCTGATCTTGATTTGTCTTAGAATGTATTTTCTTTAAATTAGTTATATTTTATTAGATTGTCTGGTTATATATTATTTATATCGTTCCTTTCAGCTAAGTTTGTAAGACATTTGCCTTTGAAGATGGGTGTTATTCAACAAAGTGTTTGGATTATAGTTGAGGTGAGTCATTAGGTGGTTGGGGTTTATATAATTTTTTATTTACACTATTGGTTGTATCCAAGCATAGCTCAGTTCTAATTTTAAGATTTATCTTTTGAGTTTTATATTTTTTAATATTTATTTTAGTTATACTATTTTTATGATACCTAAATTGTTTGCTATTAGAGTGCTACACTGAAAATGTTAATGAAATATTTTCATTTGTAGCTAGTGTATAGAGACATACATGTATTATTTTTACAGTGAGAATGTGGTATTTTATTTAAATTATGTAAGTTTTAGAAATTTTAACAGAACTTAACTACCAATATAAATAATTGCAGCTTATTATACATTTACTTTACATTCTGTTAATTGGAAGTTAGTAGTCAATTAACAGTAATACACCTCTTTTTGGATTCAGTTCATATTGAATGAGAGTATATTTACCAAACTTCCATGTCAAAACTGATGTCTTGTTCAACATAAGACTGATTGATTAATGTCAACCCTTTCTGAATGAACCCAAATGTTAAACTGTATTTATCAGGAACTCTTTACTCTGCCCATTGAAAAGCTCCCTGATTTCATTCAAGAACACCATGAAAAATATTGTTGGTACTGTTCAAATTAGCAAGTATCAGGGAAGAGTGCCTATCAGGGAGAGATGCCTAGAGCTGCCATTTCTGACAGGTGGTGACAAATGGCAACACCAAGGTGTAGGGCAATTGCTAGCTATAGTGTTAGGAGAAAGCTGTGTAGGTCGCTGTGTTTATCATTTCTCCGCTTTTAAACCAACAAATAAAAGGTAAGATCTAAAGCAATCAGCTCCTTAATGGTGCACAGATATTTTCAAGTGCTTAAGAGTGTTGAATAATGTCGCAGCGCAAATGATAGACATGATGAGCATAGTGGCCACTTTGTAGTGTAATAGCTACCCACAGTTTCCATGTGGCAGACATATTGTGCTAGCCACGGAATGTTACATCTCACCCTGATACTCAGGAGAAATACCACTGTTTTCTTGGGGTAAGATAACGAATTTTATCCCTGATATATAGAGGCATTATTTTCACAGTAAATGCTTCGAGTGTGTGTAAGAACATCAAATTGGGTTCAGAGGACTGAAGAATCCTTACAAATGGCTATGGAGGAAGGAAGTACAAGTGGAACGAATTGTTTTAGAGATGGTCAAGAAAAAAGGCATTCCATTCAGGACTCTGAAACGAGATCTGCTTAAGAACAACGAAAAGAAGCATGTCACTGACCCTCAAGTTAAGCAATATTATGTTAATTGTTATGTTTTCCTTAATTATGGAGCAAAATGAGTACAGTTTTTAAAGATAATAATTTATTAAAGTAAAAATTTAACAATTCAAAGGTATAGTTGTTCAATGCTAACTATGGTGTTCGAACAACACATTTCCTAGTGCTGGAAACATTTCTCAGTGTTGAATAAGCTTCGTGTTATTATTATTATTATTATTATTATTTCTGAGTAACCTTGGTGAAGAGAACATGAAGGTGTTGGTCCCCTACATATAACAGTTGCAGATGTCTGGAGTTCCACGTACCAGAGAAATTCTCTGGTTCCGGAAAGAAATGGAATTTGTCATAGATTTTCAAATGGATGCCTGGGACTGTTGCCCATATATAGCTACGAGAAAGCCGCAAAGTCTCTGTATTGATAGAGCTATGGTAATTAATATGACAGCAATTTCAGCTGTTTCTCTATTTCTGGTTGTATTAACAGAAAATTCGTTACTAGATAATCCTGGGCGCCTATAAAATATGGGCGAAACTGGTTTTCAGATGAATCTAAGGCCAGACAAAGCTGTAGCATAAATAGATTGTGCTACATAAAAATGGTTCATATGGCTCTGAGCACTATGGAACTTAACTTCTGAGGTCATCAGTCCCCTAGAACTTAGAAATACTTAAACCTAACTAACCTAAGGACATCACAAGGTGGGATTCATACCTGCGAACGTAGCGGTCGTGTGGTTCCAGACTGTAGCGCCTAGACCCGCTTGGCCACTCCGGTCGGCTCCTACATAAAATAACATCTGAAGAAGGAGGAGAAATCATCAGTTATCACATTTTGCAATGGTGAACACAACTTCATTCCTCTGGTGTGTATTTGTAAAGTTAAAAGAAAGAAACCTGAATGGGAGCAATGACTTTCCAATGACTCAGTTGTATTTATGAATGAGAAATCAGAGTATGACAACCCTGATATATTCATATGATGGTTGGCTCTCAATGGCCTTACCTCACACTCTACTGTTCCTGACATGCTACAGCTCACTTTGAATAATGATGTGATCTTGATTTGTTAACTTCCTCAATCAACACACTGTCTTCAGCCTCTTGATAGGTGTGTTTTCAAATCACTGACAAAACGTTTTACAGGGCAATGTGCAACTAGACATTGTCTCATCCTTGGCATAAAGTCTCAAAAACACAGTTCCTGCTCTTCGATAGTGAAGCAAGGAAGTAAGCTGCAGTTACATCCAATGGCCAATCTGAGTTTGAAGCCTGTAGCTTGTACCCTTTCAGTCCAGAAAGGATTCCAAAGTAGGTATTTCAAATTTCTCATATGGTTGCTACTGTTGAGGCAGACAGAAGTGATGGAAGAAGATCAACAACAGACAATGTGCTTGGGTTCTTCCACAACAGACAACAGCACATTTTAAGCAGAGATAGACAACGAGCTCATGACAGGAGCATCATTTAAAGACATACTCCTGTGCTTATCCTGGATCCATTATCATTCAAGTACAGAAAGAAAATTGCTGGAGTTCTCACAGAACACAGTCAAATTGAAGGGACTAGATGTATGTCACAGTGAATTGAGTCCAAAAGGAAGAAATCCATAACAGGTCAATCTAGGATTAGGGAACCAGGCAGGTACAAAATGACAGTAATTATTGAGCTCAGTGTGCCATGAACTAATATGGTAAAAATGGGCTGCAGGTAAACTGGATTCAGTGTATCATATGCAAAAAGTAGTTGCACGAAACCTGTACAGAGGAAAACACGTATGCAATAATTGTGCAGAAAAGATCTGATTTAATATGGAAGAAATCATGTTCTTTACTAGTTTTCTAAATTCATGTATCTGTTTATATTATATTTTCGTCTTTGTAATCTATTAAATTTGCTTTCCAAATTACACCAGTATGTTGTATTGTAAAAACACAAAACTAGCAGTGGAGGTTGCTTCTGCTACAACTGCCACCTCACCTTGATGCTCAAGATGTGATGCCGAAACTGCAGTGTTCTTAAAAAATTCAAAATGCATATTACAAGAACAATCAGTAATGGTAGCATAATACCAACTGTCCTGTTAACAGAAAAGGCTCCTCAGTGAATATATATTTAGTTTCTAATCTAAACTCCCAGTTCCAACTAACGTTTTTCCCTTTGGAACCTACAAACCATAAGTTTCTACATCTACATCTACATTTATACTCCGCAAGCCACCCAACGGTGTGTGGCGGAGGGCATTTTACGTGCCACTGTCATTACCTCCCTTTCCTGTTCGGGTCGCGTATGGTTCGCAGGAAGAACGACTGTCTGAAAGCCTCCGTGCGCGCTCTAATCTCTCTAATTTTACATTCGTGATCTCCTCGGGAGGTATAAGTAGGGGGAAGCAATATATTCAATACCTCATCCAGAAACGCACCCTCTCGAAACCTGGCGAGCAAGCTACACCGCGATGCAGAGCGCCTCTCTTGCAGGGTCTGCCACTTGAGTTTATTAAACATCTCCGTAACGCTATCACGGTTACCAAATAACCCTGTGACAAAACGCGCCGCTCTTCTTTGGATCTTCTCTATCTCCTCCGTCAACCCGATCTGGTACGGATCCCACACTGATGAGCAATACTCAAGTATAGGTCGAACGAGTGTTTTGTAAGCCACCTCCTTTGTTGATGGACTACATTTTCTAAGCACTCTCCCAATGAATCTCAACCTGGTACCCGCCTTACCAACAATTAATTTTATATGATCATTCCACTTCAAATCGTTCCGCACGCATACTCCCAGATATTTTACAGAAGTAACTGCTACCAGTGTTTGTTCCGCTATCATATAATCATACAATAAAGGATCCTTCTTTCTATGTATTCGCAATACATTACATTTGTCTATGTTAAGGGACAGTTGCCACTCCCTGCACCAAGTGCCTATCCGCTGCAGATCTTCCTGCATTTCGCTACAATTTTCTAATGCTGCAACTTCTCTGTATACTACAGCATCATCCGCGAAAAGCCACATGGAACTTCCGACAGTATCTACTAGGTCATTTATATATATTGTGAAAAGCAATGGTCCTATAACAATCCCCTGTGGCACGCCAGAGGTTACTTTAACGTCTGTAGACGTCTCTCCATTGATAACAACATGCTGTGTTCTGTTTGCTAAAAAATCTTCAATCCAGCCACACAGCTGGTCTGATATTCCGTAGGCTCTTACTTTGTTTATCAGGTGACAGTGCGGAACTGTATCGAACGCCTTCCGGAAGTCAAGAAAAATAGCATCTACCTGGGAGCCTGTATCTAATATTTTCTGGGTCTCATGAACAAATAAAGCGAGTTGGGTCTCACACGATCGCTGTTTCCGGAATCCATGTTGATTCCTACATAGTAGATTCTGGGTTTCCAAAAACGACATGATACTCGAGCAAAAAACATGTTCTAAAATTCTACAACAGATTGACATCAGAGATATAGGTCTATAGTTTTGCGCAACTGCTCGATGACCCTTCTTGAAGACTGGGACTACCTGTGCTCTTTTCCAATCATTTGGAACCCTCCGTTCCTCTAGAGACTTGCGGTACACGGCTGTTAGAAGGGGGGCAAGTTCTTTCGCGTACTCTGTGTAGAATCGAATTGGTATCCCGTCAGGTCCAGTGGACTTTCCTCTATTGAGTGATTCCAGTTGCTTTTCTATTCCTTGGACACTTATTTTGATGTCAGCCATTTTTAGAGAAGGAATTGCAGTGCGGTCTTCCTCTGTGAAACAGCTTTGGAAAAAGGTGTTTAGTATTTCAGCTTTACGCGTGTCATCCTCTGTTTCAATGCCATCATCATCCCGGAGTGTCTGGATATGCTGTTTCGAGCCACTTACTGATTTAACATAAGACCAGAACTTCCTAGGATTTTCTGTCAAGTCGGTACATAGAATTTTACTTTCGAATTCACTGAACGCTTCACGCATAGCCCTCCTTACGCTAACTTTGACACCGTTTAGCTTCTGTTTGTCTGAGAGGTTTTGGCTGCGTTTAAACTTGGAGTGAAGCTCTCTTTGCTTTCGCAGTAGTTTTCTAACTTTGTTGTTGTACCACGGTGGGTTTTTCCCGTCCCTCACAGTTTTACTCGGCATGTACCTGTCTAAAACGCATTTTACGATTGCCTTGAACTTTTTCCATAAACACTCAACATTGTCAGTGTCGGAACAGAAATTTTCATTTTGATCTGTTAGGTAGTCTGAAATCTGCCTTCTATTACTCTTGCTAAACAGATAAACCTTCCTCCCTTTTTTTATATTCCTATTAACTTCCATATTCAGGGATGCTGCAACGGCCTTATGATCACTGATTCCCTGTTCTGCACTTAAAGAGTCGAAAAGTTTGGGTCTGTTTGCTATCAGTAGGTCCAAGATGTTATCTCCACAAGTCGGTTCTCTGTTTAATCGCTCGAGGTAATTTTCGGATAGTGCACTCAGTATAATGTCACTCAATGCTCTGTCCCTACCACCCGTCCTAAACATCTGAGTGTCCCAGTCTATATCTGGTAAATTGAAATCTCCACCTAAGACTATAACATGCTGAGAAAATTAATGTGAAATGTATTCCAAATTTTCTCTCAGTTGTTCTGCCACTAATGCTGCTGAGTCGGGAGGTCGGTAAAAGGAGCCAATTATTAACCTAGCTCGGTTGTTGAGTGTAACCTCCACCCATAATAATTCACAGGAACTATCCACTTCTACTTCACTACAGGATAAACTACTACTAACAGCGATGAACACTCCACCACCGGTTGCATGCAATCTATCCTTTCTAAACACCGTCTGTACCTTTGTAAAAATTTCGGCAGAATTTATCTCTGGCTTAAGCCAGCTTTCTGTACCTATAACGATTTCAGCTTCGGTGCTTTCTATCAGCGCTTGAAGTTCTGGTACTTTACCAATGCCGCTTCGACAGTTGACAATTACAATTCCGATTGCTGCTTGGTCCCCGCATGTCCTGACTTTGCCCCGCACCCGTTGAGGCTGTTGCCCTTTCTGTACTTGCCCAAGGCCATCTAACCTAAAAAACCGCCAAGCCCACGCCACACAACCCCTGCTACCCGTGTAGCCGCTTGTTGCGTGTAGTGGACTCCTGACCTATCCAGCGGAACCCAAAACCCCACCACCCTATGGCGCAAGTCGAGGAATCTGCAGCCCACACGGTCGCAGAACCGTCTCAGCCTCTGATTCAGACCCTCCACTCGGCTCTGTACCAAAGGTCCGCAGTCAGTCCTGTCGACAATGCTGCAGATGGTGAGCTCTGCTTTCATCCCGCTAGCGAGACTGGCAGTCTTCACCAAATCAGATAGCCGCTGGAAGCCAGAGAGGTTTTCCTCCGATCCATAGCAACACACATCATTGTTGCCGACATGAGCGACCACCTGCAGATGGGTGCACCCTGTACCCTTCATGGCATCCGGAAGGACCCTTTCCACATCTGGAATGACTCCCCCCAGTATGCACATGGAGTGCACATTTGTTTTCTTCCCCTCTCTTGCTGCCATTTCCCTAAGGGGCCCCATTACGCGCCTGACGTTGGAGCTCCCAACTACCAGTAAGCCCACCCTCTGCGACCGCCCGGATCTTGCAGACTGAGGGGCAACCTCTGGAACAGGACAAGCAGCCATGTCAGGCCGAAGATCAGTATCAGCCTGAGACAGAGCCTGAAACCGGTTCGTCAGACAAACTGGAGAGGCCTTCCGTTCAGCCCTCCGGAATGTCTTTCGCCCCCTGCCACACCTTGAGACGACCTCCCACTCTACCACAGGTGAGGGATCAACCTCAATGCGGGCAGTATCACGGGCAACCACAGTCGTAGTCCGATCGGGGGATGCGTGGGACGAGCTGGCCGTCCCCGACAAACCCCCATCCAGACCCCCACAGTGATGCCCATTGGCAACAGCCTCAAGCTGTGTGACCGAAGCCAACACTGCCTGAAGCTGGGAGCGAAGGGATGCCAACTCAGCCTGCATCCGAACACAGCAGTTGCAGTCCCTATCCAAGCTAAAAACTGTTTTGCAAAGAACGTCTGAACTAATCTACAGAGAGCGCAAACAAATCGACAAAATTTAAACGGTTATTAAAATACAAGATTGCCTAGTAAATGCAGTAATGCTGCTACTTGCGCACTGCTGACACTGCTCGGCGGCAGACTACGCGGCGGCAGACTACGCGAATTTACACTATTCAGGTACTAAAACGCGATGCTAAGACTCTCAAATACTATAATACGCTCGAAATTTACGAATTAAACAATGCAAGTACCAAAAACACGCAAAGAAATTAAGAATTAAACTATGTAACAAATGAGTGAGCTAGGAGTATACGACTTGCTGCTGCAGCTGCTTATCCAACGGCGGTCTATAGTATTAGATGTTTTTATAATGATTACAGTCGGTAACATTAATGTAGTATCTACATCAAAATTTAAAAGGATTATGGCAATTAAGAAAAATCAAAGAGAGAAAGGTATTCATACTGATCTTTTTTGGTCAAATCCACATTCAAATGGTGTTGTTTTCCTTTGTCACTAATTAATTGTTTTGAGAGGATTGTTGCAATGATTATGGCAATTATTGATATAATGTAACTAATCAAAATTCTTGTAGATAAAACTGGGATCCCTCATGCAAACACTCTGCTTCTACATCATATATCTGAATTGTCTGCATTTTCCTTGAAGAAGCTTAAATTTTAGTGCAATGCTTAGATGAGAAGGTATCCAGGACTAAACTGATATTGGCAGTTGACCTTCAAATTTGAAATTCTTGACCAAATATATTTTCAATGACACACAAAATTCCATAATATTATCTTCAATGCATTTTCTGGTTATGGAACAAGTTAACTTATTTAAAACTTTATATATGCCACTATTAAAATATCTGTCACTCATTCTTTGCTCAATTTTACTGATCAAACTCTTGACTGCCTCAAAAGTTTCCATTAGAGTAACATCAGAGCGTTCTCAAAACTCATAACAATCTAAAAAAACTGCATCAACACGGGAAAAAGTTAAATAAAGCACCAAAATTAATTTTTTCAATGTCATCAGAATCATTTCAAAATATGTTTAGAGCTTTGTGACAATCATCAGTAGTTTTCATATAACTTTTAAGAGGTTCCCAATTTGTAATGATTATATGAACTGCTTATATTAAAGGAAGTCATCTAGTAAGTACATAACGGCAAATTTCACTCTATTCCACATCTAGAAATAAAAAATAAAAAATCATTTTAGAACTTCCATATGCTTTGCAGAAAGGGAGAAGTGGCCATATAATTTAACAATCAAATTTTTAAGATCACCATCTAGGATGTCACAGGCATGTTTCATCACACTGTAGAAAATAAGATTCAAACAGTTTGCCTTGAATATTTGTTCGTTATCATCATTTAACAGTTTAAATACTCAAATCAAAAGTGATGTCTTGATGATAATTAAGAGAATTAATTCATCGAATGTCGAAGGCAGCATGATAAAAAAATTGTTTCAATGACAACATGAAGTCCATGAAATCCTGTGGCAACAAAAAATGTTGATCCATAAACTACATCTACAATGGTATAAAGTGCTTCTCAATATTCATGTATCTGCACTTGTAATATAGTGAATTATAGTCCTAATAACACAATAAAGAATAGACCTTGCAATGCTTGGTATGTTTGGAGTCTATAAGTTTATGATGCACTCATGGTATGGTTACTCTTGATGCAAGGAGGAAATCTGTACTAAGTATTGGAATTTGTATATGCTTCAAAAGTTGAATACCGTACCTACTGATGCTCATAATATTGCTAATGCAATAGTAGGTGGTAGTCTTCTACTACAAAAAGCTCAGAAGAAATTATACAAAAGTAAGGTTATTACTCATCGTAATTCAGTTTAAATGTATCCTGTATGTAATCCTTGATAAGTACCTTCTCAAACTACATCTCATCATTATCAATGATTTATTATAAGTACCATAATGTAATTCCGAATCCAATGATGTCGAGTTTAATATTAAATAAATGAAATCATTTAGCTAGTCCTGATACTTGAATTATTGCTCCTATTAGTGGTAAAGGACTGTACTCTATTAGGTGAAATGGGAGAGTTGCGTGAGTTGTTTACGTAAGTTTTGTATATTTCTCTAGAATGTAGGATTCTTAAAATTGAGAAGACATAACCTTGAATTACTTAATCCTGTAAAATTGTTAAATAGTCTTATAATAAAAACTGAGATAAGGATGAATGCTATTCCATTAAATGTTTTTGGGCATAACAGTGTTTTAAACTTGTTGTGTAGTGTTAAGTAAAATTGTTTTCAGATAATATCAACATTGACTGAAAATAATCTGGGTTGGTTTATTGTGAAATTCCCTAATTTAGTCATCTGGCTGTGGAGTCATTCTTAACTCCTGATGCAGGTACTGTTCATGAATGTAGAGCATCTTAAGATCCATTTCGAACTTGAACTTCTGTCTCTATAGGGGAAATTGTTTGATTACATACATCTACTAGCCGTGATCTGTCGTTTTCTAAGTCTTTTTCATCTGTTATGCATGTACCAAATTCAATATCTATAAAATCTGAGTATTCTAAACTTCAATATCATTGTCATCCAAATGTTTTCATTATAATTATAGCATCTGCTGAGTCGTCAAGCAAATGTTGTTGTTGTAACTCCTCATGTTTTCTCGGCGATCTGTTGACATCTTGGATATTCAGGAATCCAGCCGGATGTTTTGCGTCATTCTCGCATGATATTTCAACAGCGTGCCTCGCTGTCTTCTTCAGGTGCTACCTGAGACAGGTGCTCAGGTAGCACCTGAAGAAGACAGCGAGGCACGCTGTTGAAATATCGTGCGAGAACGACGCGAACATCCGGCTGGATTCCCGAATATCCAAGATGTCAAATGTTGTTGTTGTTGTGGTCTTTAGCCTGAAGACTAGTTTGATGCAGCTTTCCATGATACTCTATCCTGTTCAAGCCCCTTCATCTTCAAATAACTACGGAATCTTTACATCCTTCTGAATCTGCACACCATATTCATTTCTTGGTCTCCCTTTACGATTTTTACCTCCCTAACTTCCCTCCAATTAAGTTGGTGGTTCCTTGATGTCTCAGAATATGTCCTTTTTCTAGTCAACTTGTGGCACATACTTCTTTTCTCCTCAATTCTATTCAGTACCTCTTCATTAGTTATGTGATCTACCCATCTAATCCTCAGTTTTCTTCTGTGGTGCCATTTTTCAAATGCTTCTAATCTCATCATATCTGAAATATTCATCGTCCATGTTTTACTTCCATACATGGCTACACTCCAAGCAAATACATTTGGAAAAAACTTCATAACACTTAAATCTATATTCAATGTTAACAAATTTCTGTTTTTTGGAAAAGCTTTTCTTGCCATTGTCTGTCTACTTTGTATATCCTCTCTACATCAGCCATCATCCATTATTTTACTGCCCAAATAACAAAACCCACTGTCTATTTTAAGTGTCTCGTTTCCTAATCTAATTCCCTCAGCTTCATATGATTTAATTCGACTTCATTTCATTATCCTTGTTTTACGTTTGTTGATGTTCATCCTACAGCCACGTTTCAAGACAATATCTTTTCTGCTAAACGGCTCTTCCAAGTCCTTTACTGTGTCTGACAGAATTACAATGACACTGGCAAATGTCAAACTTTTTATTTGTCCTCCCTTAACTTTAGTTCCATATTCAAATTTTTCTTTGGTTTCCTTTAGTGCTTGCTCAATGTAGAAATTTAATAACATATTGGGGATAGGCTACAATTCTGTCTCAACCCGCCCCCCTCTCAATCATTGCTTCCTTTTGATGCCCCTCGACTTTTATAATTGCCATCTGGTTTCTGTACAAGTTGTAAATAATCTTTTGCACCCTGTATTTTACCCTGCTATCTTTCAAATATAGTATCCCAGTGAACATTGTCAAAAGCTTCTCTAAGTTTACAAATGCTATAAAAATAGGTTTACCTTTCCTTGACCTATGTTCTAAGAAAAGTTGCAGATGTCAGTATTGTCTCACTTGTTCCTACATTTCTTCAGAATACAAACTTATCTTCCCTGAGCTCAGCTTTTACCAGTTTCCCATTCTTCTGTAAGCAATATCTGTTTGTATATTGCAACCATGACATATTAAACTGATAATATGGTAATGTTTCTGTCTTTCGAATTGCAATGAATATATTCTTCTTGAAGTCTGAGGGTATTTTGCCTGTCACACAATTCTTGCACACCAGATGGAAGAGTTCTGTCATGGTTATCCCAAGGCTATCAGGTGGTCTCATAGAATGTGGGCTACTCTTGGGATCTTGTTTCGACTTTCAGAGCTCTGTCAAATTCTTCTCGCATTACCATGTCTCCCATCTCATCTTCATCTACGTCCTCTTCCATTTCTATAATATTGTCTTCAAGTTCATCTTCCTTGTACAGGGTCTCTATAATTTCCTTCCATGTTTCTGCTTTCCCTTCTTTGCTTATGACTGGTTCACCATCTGAGCTCTCCATATTCATACCACTGCTTCTCTTTTCTCCCAATATCTCTTTAATTTACCGAGCGAGGTGGCGCAGTGGTTAGCACACTGGACTCGCATTCGGGAGGACGACGGTTCAATCCCGTCTCCAGCCATCCTGATTTAGGTTTTCCGTGATTTCCCTAAATCGCTTCAGGCAAATGCCGGGATGGTTCCTTTGAAAGGGCACGGCCGATTTCCTTCCCAATCCTTCCCTAACCCGAGCATGAGCTCCGTCTCTAATGACCTCGTTGTCGACGGGACGTTAAACACTAACCACCACCATCTCTTTAATTTTCCTTTAGGTAGTATCTATCTCTCCTGATTAGCCATTTTGCACCTCCTCTCAGTGTCATTTTATAGATGTTTGCACTCCCTTTCATCTGCTTCATGTGCCACATTTTCGTATTTTCTCATTTCAGCAATTAATTTCAATATGTCCTGTGTTATCCAAGGATTTCGACAAGTTGTTTCTGGCTCACCTATTTGATCCCCAGGTGCCTACATTGTTTTATTGATCTTCCACTGAATTCGATTCCCCTATTCTGGTAAATCATACGCTAATGCTCTCTCGAAAACTCTCAATAACCTTTGGTTCTTTCAACTTATCCAACTCCCATCTCCTAAATTTCCTGAGTGTTTACAATTTTTTAGGTTTATTCTACTACTCATAACCTATAAATTGTGGTCAGAGTCCAGATCTGCCCTTGAAAATGCCTTACAATTTAAAATCTGGTTATGAAATCTCTACATTAGCATTATATAATCAATCTGAAAGTACACAACCTTCTTTTAGTTCTTTTAGTATATCTAAATCAAGTGTTAGTGATGATTGAATTATGCTGTGTGCAAAATTCTACCAGGTGGCTTCCTCTTTACATTCCCTTCCCCCAGTCCATATTCACCCATTACTTTTCCTTCTCTTCCTTTTCCTACTATCGAATTCCAGTTCCCCACTGCAATTAAGTTTTTGTCTCCCTTAACTATCTGAATAATTTGTTTTATTTCATCATACATTTCTTCAGTCTCTTCATCAACAGTGGTGCTAGTTGGTATATATATTTATAGTACTGTGGTGGGTGTGGACGTCATGTCCATCTTGGCTAGAATAATTCATTTACTATGCCATTTAACGTAGCTTTCCCACATTTATATTTTCTTATTCATTATTAAACCTGCTCCGGCATTGCCACTATCTGATTTTTATTTATAGCCCTGCATTCACCTGACCAGGTATCCTGCACCAAGTGCTACTGAACGTCATTAATTCCCACCATAGCTAACTTCAGCGTATTCACTTATCTTTTTAAATTTTCTGTCCTACCTACACGATTACCCCATGGAATATGAACCTTACGGTTGGTGGGGTGGCTTGGATGCCTCAGCAATGCAGATGAAATAGGTGCAACAACATCAGAGGGGTATCTGTTGAAAGGCCAGACAAACATGTGGTTTCTGAAGAGGGATAGCACCTTTTTCAGTAGTTGCAGGGGCAACAGCCTGCATGATTGTCTGATCCGGACTTGGAATGGCTGAAAGCAAGGGAAAATTACAACAGTCAAGGAAACATAATAATAATAAAAAAATTAAGATATATGCTGGTAATGCTGTTCAAATAGTTGCAATTAAACATCCATAATGTAAATTTCGATGTGCATAAGCAATAACTAAAATGTAGCTAAGAGTATAACCTATAGTTACTGTTATTAATAATAATAATAATAATAATAATTCAACCATGGTATGGTCCCAGAGAAATGATAATTACTTCATTAATGGTGGAGCTGTGTCTTGCAGTGTTAAATTTGATCATGTTGTCATTTGAAGGTTTCTAATACAAGGTCAAACCTTTATCTGTAGATGTTAAATCTACTGCACTAATCAGCCACATTGGAATATAGAAATTTATGGTAATTCTCAGTAACTGTATTCTATAGGTTCACTGTTTTGTAATCATTCAGTTGATCTACTTGTATTAGTTCTGAATTTGTTTGCTCAGTTTGTAATTATTCTTTCTCATATGATTACAATGAAAATAATAATACCAACAATTGTGGTTGTAGATACAGTATTAAGCACATTTTGTGATGTGTATTCATCTCCTTATCAGACTATTGTCACAGTGTTCCTGCTAATTATAGGATTATGTTATTTATAGTTAGTCCTATAAATAGGGGGTATAATTAAGTAACACCTACTACACTAAATCACCAAAGAAACTGGCATAGGCATGCATATTCAAATACAGATATATGTAAACAGATAGAATACTGCGCTGCAGTCAACAATGCCTATACAAGACAACAAGTGTGTGGCTCAGTTGTTAGATTAGTTACTGTTGCTGCAATTGCAGGCTATCAAGATTTAAGTTAGTTTGAACATGGTGCTACAGTCGGCGCAAGAGCGATGGGACACAGCATCTCCAAGTTAGCGATGAAGTGGGGAACTTCCCGTACAACCATTTCACGTGTGTACCATGAATATCAGGAATCCTGTAAAACATCAAATCTCCGACTTCACTGTGGCTGGAAAAAGATCCTGCAAGAACTGGGCCAATGACGACTGAAGCGTTCAACATGACAGAAGTGCAACCCTTCTGCAGAGTTCAATGCTGGGCAATCAAAAGGTGTCAGAGTGGAAACCATTCAAAAAAAATCATAGATATAAGCTTTCAGAGCCAAAGGCCCACTTGTGTACCATTAATGACTGCACAACACAAAGCTTTACACCTCACCTGGGTCCTACAACACTGACATTGGATTGCTGATGACTGGAAAAATGTTGCCAGGTTGGACAAGTCTCGTTTCAAATTGTATCGAGCAGATGGATGTGTATGGGTAAGTAGACAACCTCCTGAATCCATGGACCCTGCATCTCAGCAGAAGATTGTTCAAGCCTGTGGAGGATCTGTAATGGTGTCGGGCATGTGCAGTTGGAGTGATATTGGACCTCTGATATGTCTAGATATGACTCTGAAAGGTGACATACGTAAGCATCCTGTCTGATCACCTGCATCTATTCATGTCCATTGTGAATTATGGCGGACTTGGGCAATTCCAGCAGAACAATACGACACCCCACATGTCCAGAATTGCTATAGTGTGGCTCCAGGAACACTCGTCTGAGTTTACACGCTTCCGCTGACCACCTAAGCCCTCAAACATGAACATTATTGAGCATATCTGGGATGCCTTGCAACGTGCTGCTCAGAAGAGATCTCCACCCCGTTGTACTCTTACGGATTTATGGACAGCCCTGCAGATTTCCTGGTGACAATGCTCTCCAGCACTACTTCAGACATTAGTCGAGTCCATGCGGCACTTCTGCGTGCTTGTGGGTGCCCTACACGATATTAGGCAAGTGCACCAGTTTCTTTGACTCTTCAGTGTTTTTGCAAATTCTGATTCTGTTAATAATACATAATAGAATTGTGTTACAACGTAATAAGTATCATATAAGATAATATCAAGCGATGTATTCATTAATACTAACCCTGTGACCCCTCCAATGGTAAATAAGAAAACAAATCCTAGAGCTCATAGTAGTAGAGGCTTAAGCATGAAGTTTGTTCCATACAGTGTTGCTAATTATCTGAATACCTTAATTCCTATTGGTATAGCAATAATTATTGTTGCTGATGTGAAATATGCTCGCGTATCAATGGCATTCCTACTGTAAATATTTGGTGTGCTCATATTATGTATCATTATAACCCTGTTGATAATGCAGCATAAATTATACCTACTGTTCCCAATGATTCAAGTTTTCCACTTTCTTTACATACAGAGTGCAAAATAATACCAAATCCTTGTAGAACTAAAATATAGACTTCTGAGTGACCAATGAATCAGAATAAGTGTTTTCATAAAATGGCAGGGTCAAAGAATGAGGTATTTAAGTTTTCAGAATGAGATTTTCACTCTGCAGCGGAGTGTGCGCTGATATGAAACTTCGTGGCAGATTAAAGTTGTGTGCCCAACCGAGACTTGATCTCGGGACCTTTGCCTTTCGCGGGCAAGTGCTCTACCATCTGAGCTACCGAAGCACGACTCACGCCCGGTACTCACAGCTTTACATCTGCCAGTATCTCGTCTCCTACCTTCCAGACTTTACAGAAGCTCTCCTGCGAACCTTGCAGAACTAGCACTCCTGAAAGAAAGGATATAGCGAAGACATGGCTTAGCCACAGCCTGGGGGATGTTTCCAGAATGTTCCAGAATGTTCTAGAAACATCCCCCAGGCTGTGGCTAAGTCATGTCTCCACCATATCATTTCATTCAGGAGTGCTAGTTCTGCAAGGTTCGCAGGAGAGCTTCTGTAAAGTTTGGAAGGTAGGAGACGAGATACTGGCAGATGTAAAGCTGTGAGTACCAGGCGTGAGTCGTGCTTCAGTAGCTCAGATGGTAGAGCACTTGCCCGTGAAAGGCAAAGGTGCCGAGTTCGAGTCTCGGTCGGGCACACAGTTTTAATCTGCCAGGAAGTTTCATATTTAAGTTTTGGTCAATTAATAGTATGGTAATAGCGTCAGCTAAGAATAGAAGTGAAAGACGTTACAGAAGTGCTGTAACGGCAACTAAACATACAAATAATCGTGTATCATCTAAAGTTATTCTTTCTTACAACATATTATTTCTTGTTGTGGACTAAATCCAACACCTGATAAGTGTATCAGAAAACTGCTAGGTCTACTGAGCCTTCACCATGGACAATAGCTACTGCTAGTGGAGGATAAACTGTTCATCCTATATCGGCACCATTATCTACCATAGAAGATGTAAGAAGTGTTAATGATGGAAGTAATAATCAAAAACTTATATTATTCATTTGTGGAAATTTTATAACTGTTGTTCCAATTATATGGGATACAAGTCAATTACCAAACCCACCAATTATGACGTGTGTTAGTGTAAAGAATATTATTAAAAGTGCATGAGATGTAATGATGACATTATAGAATTTTTCACATTCAATTAAAGATACAAGTTGTCCTAATTCTGTAGAAATATGTATCATCATTGATGTTGCTATTATTCTGACTCATACTTCAAAAAGAAACTATAAAGGCCCAATGTTCTTATGGTTTGCTGTGAATAATCATTTTTGTGGTAAGGTGGTTGAAGCTATACTTGTGAAAATTTTCTCCTATTCCATAGGCTGTCTTATATTCAATTGTGATTCTAGAATGCCATTCTAGAGGTGCAAAAATTTACTACAATCTAATAGATTATCCTTTTAATCATAACTTTGAATGCTATTGATTTATTTAACTTGAGTCCTTAGCATAACGAAATTAAAGTTGATGTAGAAATTAACCCTATTGTTGAAATTATAGCAGTTGTAGATACAGGGTGTATACACTCTGGGACAACTGGGAAATCTGAGAAAAATCTGGGAATTTTTTCATCCAGGAGAAAACTGGGGAAAAACCCCGTGAATGTTTAAGAATTCTGGGAAATTTTCGTTGTTTTAGCTTTCAGTTAAATTTTTGTAGTTTTGACTGGTAATAACTGATACTATAACAAAGAATTTTACTTTAGCTCATTACTGCAATGTAATATTGCAGCAATAAAACATAAATGAGGAAAAAAATAAATAAAACGTAAGTTGCAACGGAAATGCGCCATTTACAGCACACACACAAGCATCTCCCAACAGCAAAATATGTGGAAGGCTTTAGGACGAAGACTACGCAATACTTCATAACAACAAACTGCTTCCGATGGGCGCAACGTCACAACAGTTAGCTTAGATTCATATGAGCAGTTGCCAGTGGGCTTATTTGCATGCACAGCGCTATCCAAGCTAACTAGACACGAGCTGTGTCAGCAGTAACAACAAACAGCCAGATGCTACTTGGAAAGATTTTTCTGGGGCAACCAAGCTGCCAGATTCGAGCAGGCACAGAGTAGTGTGAGTTGTAGTGGGATGATGGGTAGTCTCCACGTGAGCCGGCCGCGGTGGTCTCGCGGTTCTAGGCGCACAGTCCGGAACCGTGTGACTGCTACGGTCACAGGTTTGAATCCTGCCTCGGGCATGGATGTGTGTGATGTCCTTAGGTTAGTTAGGTTTAAGTAGTTCTAAGTTCTTGGGGACTGATGACCACAGCAGTTGAGTCCTATAGTGCTCAGGGCCATTTGAACCATTTGCCATCTCCACGTGATCCGTGTTTACATTTAGTGATTTTGCTGTTTCCTCTTGGTTTACAGATGTCAAGAACGAAACAAATTTCTGTGGCCGGGAGCCATAAAGTGAATTGAAATATTACATAATTATGGAAGGCTAAAATATGCAATTAGTCTTTTTTCTTATCTTATTTTATTTCCAGGTATTTGGCAGTCGGGTATTAATTGCCTTGACAAACAATGAAGTTATTTTTGTCGATTTGCTGAAAAAAATTGGTATTAATTAATCTTTTCAATTTATTTGAAACACTGTTGGCTAGTGTCAACTCTTTACGGTATTTCAAGTGTGTGTTGTACACTTCTGTGATGTATGGTATTATGCTCAAATGGCTCTGAGCACTATGGGACTTAACATCTTAGGTCATTAGTCACAGACTTAGAACTACCTAAACCTAACTAGCCTAAGGACATCACACACATCCATGCCTGGGGCAGGATTCTAACCTGCGACCGCAGCAGCAGTGCGGTTCCGGACTGAAGCATCTAGAACCGCTCGGCCACAGCGGTCGACTGTGGTATTATACCATAGAACTGCAGACTAGATAATACAGCATGCGTACTTCAAGAAAATTTGTGTTCCGAAAACTACACTGATAAGTTGAATATTAGCTTGGATTTGCATTCTGAAAACTACACTGATAAGTTGCATATCAGCTTATGGCCTACTTCTTTGTGAATCAGGGCATATGAATGTTCTCTTTAAGTTGAATTATGGATTTTAATATGGTTTTCGAAATTCCGATGCTCTTGGTGTATCCTCTGACATCCTGTTTCGTTTATGACGTAATGTAAGATCTCTTAATGACATATATGTACGAACATATGGGCTACCTACTTCATCGTGGCTATGCAGGCACAGTAACAGCATTTTCTGGTGCTCTCTGAAAACTGCTGAAACAAACTGTTAACAGGTAGTCTGAAAAGCATTACTTTCAAAGTACATTTCATTTTACCCAATATCAGTTATGTTACGTGTGCGAACGTATACTGAATTTCTTAAATCACAGTGCATTTGATTTTCATTTCAAGCGTAAGACAGCCAATTAGAATAATTTAGAGCCCAGACCAACTTTGTTGTATGGGAGCGAAAGTTGGGTGGATTCAGGTTACCTTATCAATAAGGTTGAGGTTACGGATATGAAAGTAGCTAGGATGATTGCAGGTACTAGTAGATGGGAACAATGGCAGGAGCGTGTGCACAATGAGGAAATCAAAGAAAAACTGGGAATGAACTCTATAGATGCAGCAGTCAGGGCGAACAGGCTTAGATGGTGGGGTCATGTTACACGCATGGGAGAAGCAAAGTTACCCAAGAGACTCATGGGTTCAGCAGTAGAGGGTAGGAGGAGTCGGGGTAGACCAAGGAGAAGGTACCTGGATTTGGTTAAGAACGATTTTGAAGTAATAGGCTTAACATCAGAAGAGGCACCAATGTTAGCACTGAATAGGGGATCATGGAGGAATTTTATAAGGGGGACTATGCTCCAGACTGAACGCTGAAAGGCATAATCAGTCTTAAATGATGATGATGATGATGATTAATATAGTAATCCAGTACAGAATAGAAGTGAAAAAATTAATGTGAATTGAACTTAGGTTTTTATATTTCTTGATAAGTAGATTTGATTTATAAAAAATTAATTTATTTGCTTGAACATTATAAGTATAATTAGTCTTTAAATCAATAAATAATGGAATAAAGTTCTCAAATTTCCTCTCTAACAATTAATGATCTAATTATTCATCCCTGGTGCCTAATTACTGAGCAGGCTAAAACTTGTTGTAATGATGTTTGATTAGAACCCATATTGCTTCAAAAATGATTTTTAATGTAGTAATAATTCAGCTACTCTTAATTGGAGGCAATATGAAATGACTGTTATTGGAGTTATGTTAACATTCATTTCATTTTGGTGCTCATATGACTTATGGAGGGGAGGAGCCAGACCAAGTGTGTCCCTCAATGACTTATCGAAAACCTGTCTCCCATCCTTTTCCCATCCATAGCCCATCCTTTTTCTTTTCCTTCCCATTTCCCACACATAACCTATGCTGGCGGTTAAACCATGTATAGGGGTGCAGCCAAGCCCATATGCCGAACATCTGGTAAATCGTCAGTGACTGGGCGATAAGGTGGCAGCCCCATCAAGGCAATCAGAAGCAGTGGGTCAATCACCTGCCCTTCTTAAATAACCTGATTACTGAAACCGAGACGAGAATACAAAACCAGATGGATAAACTGGTAACTACCTTTGGCATGAAGAGGATAACGAAAATTGGCTTTTGGAATATACGAACCTTGAGGGAGAGTAGTAAGAAGAAACAAGTGACAAGGTAAATGTATAACTATAAGCTTGATATCCTGGGATTGAGTGAAGTGAGGTGGCCAGAGTTCGGTGAAAGGCAGACATCAGATGGTATTACGTTTTTATATTCAGGATGTGAAGAGAGAGAGAAACACTAGGATGGAGTTGGGCTATTGTTGAGCAACACACCAAAGAAAGCCTTCTAGAATGGAGACCTGTGTCCAGTAGGATCATGACTGCCAGATTTAAGACGAAGTTCCAAAACATGATGCTTGTCTAATGCTGTTCCCCCACAGAGACATCAGAGACTGAGAAGAAGGAGGATGCTTGTCTAATGCTGTTCCCCCACAGAGACATCAGAGACTGAGAAGAAGGAGGAGATCTATTACCTGCTGTGAGAGACTGTAAGGAAAGTGAACAAGAAAGATATCCTCATTGTTATGGGAGACATAAATGTCACGATGGGAGATAACAATGTGGGTTTGGAACAGATAATGCGGGTAAATGGCTTGGGTGAAATGAATGATAATGGGGAAAGATTTAGTGACTTCTGCACAAGCAATGACCTTGTAATAGGAGGAACCTTGTTCCCTCATCGGAGATGTCATAAGATAACATGGGTATCCCCAGATCACATTACAGAAAATCAAACTAACCACATTGCAGAATCAAGGAAGTTCAGGAGGAGCCTGGAAAATGTGTAGAGTAGAAGAGGAGCAGACGCAAGTAGTGACCACCATCTTATTACTGCCAGTTTCCGAACGAAGATTGTGGCTTCCAGAAAGAAATTCGATCCAAGGAATAGAAGATTCAATGTAGGTAAACTGAAAGATCCACAGATAGCTGAGGGGTTCCATCTGGAACTCCGGAATAGATTCCAGGCGCTGGAACTGAAGATGGCTGAGGATAAGAACATAGAGTAAATGTGGACAGAAGTTTAGAAAACTTTTGTGCATGTGAGAGAGAGACAACTTGGCTTTAAAAATCGCCTGCAGAGAGATTGGATGTCCGAACATACCTGGAGGAAAATCACCCATAGAAAGGTGAAGGAGGCTAGGGGAAGAGTAAATAAGAGCAGGACCAGGCAGCAAAAAGCACAGGCACGAGCTGAGCTGACTATAGAGCAGCAGATAAGGAAGTGAAAAGTAATGTGAGAAGAGACCACAGAAGATGGATAAATGAACAGGCCGATAGAGCAGAACAGGCAGCACGGAGGGGGGATGTGAAAGAACTATATGATATCACTAAGATGCTCTCAAAGGAAAGCTTCCAGAGGAACCGACCAATAAGGAATAAGAAAGGGGAGATATTAACTTCAGATGAAGAACAATCACGTAGGTGGAAGGAACACTTTAAAGAAGGTGTAAATAGAGACCACGGTGGGGAGGTAGAAGAAAAAAAACAAACAGAATACTATGATCCTAGTCCCAGTACTGGTGTAAATGCACCCACAAAAGCAGAAACTCAGATAGCACTGAAGCAGATCAAGAATGGGAAGGCACCAGGACCAGGTAATATAACATCTGAGATGCTGTAAACAGACTAGGACACCACTGTTAAGTTATTGCACATCCTCTTAGAGAAGATATGGAGAGAGGAGAAACTGCCAACAGATTGGAAACGAGGTATTATCGTGAAAATACCCAAAAAAGAAGATGTTACTGACTACAACAACTGGCAGGGC
This sequence comes from Schistocerca americana, assembly GCF_021461395.2. Taxonomy (NCBI): domain Eukaryota; kingdom Metazoa; phylum Arthropoda; class Insecta; order Orthoptera; family Acrididae; genus Schistocerca; species Schistocerca americana. The sequence goes on along the minus strand of NC_060121.1, from coordinate 943,545,072 downwards.
ATTACCCTATTGTCAGTACCGAGTAAGGTACTTTCGAGGATCAATTTAAACAGCATTAAGGATTTTGTGGAAGCACAACTGAGGAGAGACAAGGCTGTGTGGACCTTATCAATACTCTCAGAATTATTCTGGAACAACGTGCGGAGTGGCAACACACCCTCTACCTTACCATCATTGACTTTGAAAGGGCTTTCGACTCTGTCAATTGAAGAGTCATGTGGGATACTCTTACAAAATAAGGCATTCCAACAAAACATTATTAACATCATCAAGGAAATGTGTGAAGGCTATGAATGCCAAGTACTACATAATGGAGAACTAACAGAGCCTTTCCAAATTAACTTGGGAGTATGATAAGGGTGTATTCTTTCGCCAACACTATTTCTTTTGGTGTTGGACCATGTGATGAAGAGAGTGATGGGGGATGGAAGAGAGGTGTACAATGGGTGATGTGGGATAGGCTCAAAGATCTAGATTTCGCAGATGACATTTGCTTAATGGCACAACGATTTCGAGACATCGAAGAGAAACTGGCCAGGTTACAGAGAGAGGCAGAAGTTGTAAGCCTCAAGATAAATGTTTGCAAAACCAAAGAAATGCGATTAAATTATACCATCATGAATAGAATGGCCATTAATGGAGAGGACGTAGAACAGGTCCAATCTTTCCTCTATCGCGGAAATATAGTCACGAGTACAGCAGGCGCTGAGGAGGACATCCATAGTCGCAACCGCAAAGCAAATGGTGCATTTGTATAACTGTACCCTGTCTGGAGAAATAGGAACATCTCAAAAAAGACCAAACTCCGGCTTTTCAATAGTAATGTGAAGACAGTTCTATTATATGGTTGCGAAACTTGGAATTTGACTAACCACATCAAAAACCAGCTCCAAGTTTCTATCAAGCGCTGTCTCTGGCGTATTTTAAATGTGAGATCGCCAGATATAATGACAAATGAAGATCATTGGAGGGAGACAAATCAGCAACCAATAAATATACAAGTCAAAGCAAGAAAATGGAACTGGATTGGGCATACATTGAAGAAACCAGATGGAGGTACTGAAAGGATGGCTTTGGATTGGAACCCTCAAGGAGTTAGAAAACGTGGTCATCCCAAACAGACATGGAAAAGGACGATCGAGAGAGAACCTGCAGAGGGTGGGAAAACCTGGAGTGAAGTGAAGAGACTTGTTTCAATTCGTACCAGGTGGGGAATTTCATCACAGCCCTATGTTCCAGAGGCCGACAGGAACTAAGCATGACTTATGAAAATCAGAAGTGAAATTTTTAGCAACAGTAAATCTAATTTATATACTGTATGTAGATCAAATGAATTCTTTTTTTCATCCCACTGGATACTTTATTTAAATAATTAAAACTGAAAATAATAATATTGTTGATGCTGTTGCTTGAACAATAAAGTACTTAATTGAGGGATCGTTTATTATTATGTTTTTGCCTCATGTTAATAGTGGTAAAATGAGACCAAGTTCATCTCTGGTCCTATTCAGACACCAGAGTTTGAAAGGATGGACAAGATCGTTCCTATCATTAATGTTGATAGGAAGAAAAGTTTTGTAGAGCTGTTGCTCATTAAAAAGGAGTGGTCTGATACCTTTATAAAAAGGATATGAACCCATTAGCTTTGCTACTTCATCGTTTTATATTACATTAACGTGTCTTTTGCAGGGTAGTTGTTGATACTAAAGAAGGTAGTTTATTTCTATCTTATGTAATATTACTTAAGGTAATATTTATTTACTTAGTTTCCCTATCAAGGTAACCCATTAATCAGGCACTCCCTTTTTTATCTAATATATATTCTTTTAATTTATTTAATGTTGTTTTTAGTAGCACAAACTTTATCTTTTTCTTTGTTTAAAATATATATTCGAAATAAATACCTTAAGCTTAAAATTAAACTTCATTAATATTGATTCTTTATTTTAATTTATTAACTAATGAAAACTCTTAGCTACCTATTTCCTAGAGCGAAAGAAATTATTATACAATAAAATATATACAGTAATATAACATAACATTTGTGTTATTATGACATGATATATTTTATACAATTATTTAATTAATATTTTAAAATAGTCAATTGTATTAATGATAATTATGTAATTATAACAATCAAATTTATCATATATTGCTACAATAGAAGTAAATTAGCATATTGCAGTGAAGTATTGCTTATTTTTATTTAAAAATGTATTATTTCATGTTTGTTTATTAACAATATTAGTGATGAAAACAATAACACCAGACATTTATCAGAATACAAGTTCCATAAGTGGTAGGTGACCCTTTTCTTCTTGATTATTCTTTATGTATATTCTAGAAATTTTTATAAGCTAATTAACTATATGTGTTGAAAAAGAGTTTATGTAAATTTTCAAATGTTTTTCCCTTCCTTTTTTTGCTTCTTTGCATCACATGCAAGTTTTGTTAGACTAAATATTCTTTTTGTAGTAATGGATTAAATCATCATGTGATTTTGGAGTTAGCTACTGACTTTGTATTGTGTAATTCATGCCAGGAAATGAGGCATTGATTGATAAAAGTGAATGTTATTGGTTAATGCAGTTGTTTATAGTTTATGAGTTAAATTGTATTATGAAATTTTAAAATTGTTTATGGTTGTTTCTATGAATCAGTGGAATTTAAAAAGTAAACAAGGTTTAGATATCCAATTGTTTTAAACGTTATTTATACCTACCAGACTACTATTAATTAATGTCTTTAAACCCAAACAATTTGTCAGAATCTCATTCCATTATCAAGTGCCTACCTTGTGATTAATAATACACAATGGACTCAACTTATTTGATTTCACAACTTTTTTATCCTAGAATCTTGGTAGAGTTGTGATTCCCTTAATTATAATTATAAATATTTATGGTCTAGGTGCAGCTTTTAGTAAAGAGCACATAGGCTATAATAGATTTTTGTGTATAATGAATTTGATGGTGAAAACATCTAGCAGTGGAGGATTTGATAGTAGTTTAAATTAGTAAATGTATCTGATATTGACTCTGAGGTATGTACACCTTGCCTGCCACTCTCATTATTAATTATTCTATGAAAACTTTTTAACAAAGTAACTATGATTTAGGTAGCAGATGTGCTGGCGCAAGTACATCTAGGAAGAGATTCAAGATATATTTTAGTAAAGTATTTCAGTTACATTAAAAATTTTCTGTGCAGATAAGGGGCTCTTCATGATTAATTATCTTACATAATTTTTTTATTTCCTTATTTAATGGATATTGTTTTTGTACTGTATTGTATTCAATTATTTTAGTTTATATTGTAAAACTGATTGTTTATTATAGTTTACTTGTAATTTAAGTGTTTTATGAAACATAAATTTAATTTTATTAAAGTGCATTAAATTTGTTGAACCTATTGTATCAGTATTCATTAAAATTTTAGTATTTATTTACTTAAATTGATTTGGGTACATTTAGAAATAATTCAAACTTAATGTATTACAATTGTTAGAAGTTATTTGTAGAAATAAAATGATAATTGTTTTCTAAGACAGTTACTTTCTTAAGAAAAATGTATTTTTTATATTTAGCTTTTATCTAATTTTTTACTTAAAATATTAACTTCTTTTTTCTTTAGGGGATAATCTTCAAAGTTAATAACCTATAATTTGTTTATTTTAAAATATAATATTAGGCATTAAAATAGCTATTTTCAAGACTGTGTTTTAGTTTATTATTTTAAAACTTGCTTTTAATCATTATTTTTGTGTTTTTATTAAGATGTTAGGTTTAATTCTATAATCTTCGTAATGATGATGAACTTAGTTTATTTATTTTGTTTTTAGTATCTGCTGTTTTAAGTTACTATAAGGACCTAGGCAAAATTGATTTAAACCTTTTTATCAAAAATACATTCTCTTCATAATATTTTGAGTTCTCATGTGCTCACTGAGGAAATTTTGAAAAACTATGGTGTTTTCACCTTGTGAAGGTAGCATAATCATTAGTCTCTTCATTAGTGGTTGCAATGAATGGTTTGACAAGAAATCAAGGGTCTCTTCATAATTTTTTTAATTTACTTTTTACTTCAAAAAGTCTGCAGTTTTTCCTTAGAATGAATAGACCTTATAGAGCTTAACATTTCACTTTTACACAATTTTTAGTCGATCTTCTTATATTTAACGATAATATATTTTTGGGCTGAAATGAAGAAAAATTAAACTCATTATTTTTAAAACATTAATTTATGATTATCGAGATCCATAATGTATTATCATAAGTTTAAGTTATATTATTGATACCAGCATAATTGTTTTTGAGAGCTCATATCAACAAAACAGATTGTTACCTAGATGCTGGATTAATAACGTTGTGGGTGCAAGAGACCAATAATTATGTCTGTTCGACCTTTAAATTGTTTGTTTTAGTTACCATAACTTTTTAACTTTATTGCACTTGAAGGATTCATATTATATTCAAATTCAAAAGAGTCCAAATAAAGTAGGTTTTGTAGGTAGGCCTATTCCTCACCCTTTCAGTGATGCAATTAAAGTAGTTTGCAAAGAGCAACCTCTTCCTATTATGTCAAGTCATGTGTTATTATTTCTCTCCTACTTATAATTTAGTAATTTCTTTAACTGTTTGGGTAATTTTTCCTTATTTTACTTAAATAAGCTCTTTTTATTATGGTTGCTTATTTATTTATGTTGTATTAGATTGGGTGTAGATACTGTAATAATTGCTAGTAGATCCACAAATTCAGATTGTTCTTTGTTGGGCTCTTTACATTCTGTTGACTGGACTATTTCATCTGAAGTTACATTAGCTTTGATTTTATTATCTTTAATTATTTTAATTGGTAGTTTTAATACATTTGAGCTAAAGGAAAAGAAATAATAACAAATCAACAATAAAGCAGACAAATTATAAAAGCAAATTTATAAAAGCTACCAGTGTGCGATTTTCAGGGGGGGATGGGGGGGGATTTCACCCCCTCTGCATCAGACCATCCCCTCCTCTCGTTTTAGTTTATGCATCCCAACCTGGGATGTTTATTTCCCACGCACTGGAGTAAAACTTTACATATAATTTAAATTTGTGGAGCCGAACACTGAAAGTTTACTATTAATATGTTTGCTTATTAATTTTGAAAATGTGTTATGTAGTAGTTAAGCATTTCAAAACATTTAGAACTAAATGACAAGACGATGCACGCCACATTTCCATAGCATGCCACAATGTTGCAAGACATCGCCCCAGCGTAAACGAGGCTTTAGAGCCAGGTCTATATTGTATAGTGGATGTGGTGTGTTGCGTACGAAACTAAAAGCTGCAACCAGATCCAAACGTCGTGGAAAACTGAGAAGAGGTGTCATCCTGCAGCAAGATAACGCTCGCCCACATTCTGCCAAACAGACAGCCGACGCAATAAAGGAGTTCAGGTTCGAGGTGCTGGAACATCCACCATATAGTCCAGACCGGGCTCCAAGCGATTTTCCTATGTTTCGACTGTTAACGGAAGCACTACACAGAAGAAGATTTGAAAGTGATGAAGACGTCATTGCTGCGGTGCAAAATTGGTTCCAGCTGCAACCGGTAAACGTATTATATGATGAAATAAAAAAAAACATTGGGAAAACTGCATTGAAGTCCAGGGAGGTCACGTAGAAAAATAACGCATGTTTCACTTTTCTATCATCAGAATAAATACAGCTTTTCACAAATGTGCCTTTACTTTTTTAATTCCCCTTGTATACCTGTATGTAGATGATTTTGTAAATAAGCTTTACCTATAACGTACTTTTAAAGATACCTCAAGGGATGACTTTTCTAATAGTGCATACACGTGAATAGTGAGTTTTGGCATTAAAATCTATTTATGAATAACTATTTAACCATGGGTAATGCCACGGTTCATGCTAGTAACATATGTAATTATACTAACCCCCTAAGACATCCCCCCCCACTGGTAAAACCACAAATCGCACACTGAAAGCTACCAATTTTACATAAACAAGCTAAAACTAAAGGAATAACAAACCCACTGAAAAAGCGGATAATTTATAAAATCAAATGTACAACTACCTACTAAAATAATTAAAGATAATAAAATCAGAATTAATCTAACTTTATGTGAAATAGCCTGGGCAACAGAACATAAAGGCTCATGTTTGATTGACACTAACTGTACTCCTTTTGATTTTGCTGAAGGGGAGTCAGAATTAGTTTCAGGGTTTAATATTGAGTACTGCACTGGCGTTTTCACATTTTTTGCCAGAGTGTTCTAGAATTGTATTTATATGTAGGTTATTAGCTTTAATAATTTTGGGTGGTTATTTTTATTCTTTTACATTTACTTATTAATCTTTTATTTATTTATTTATTATCATCCCAATGATCACATTTGTGATATAGGATTTGTCAGGGTACATTTTTACAACTATATAATATCTTTACAAAATTTGTATCTGTGCTTAATTCATATTAATCTATCTTATGTTTAATACAATATACAACTAATAAGTGTTTTTATAACATAATTTATTATGCACTGATGTAATTTCATTTGTCACATTAACTTAAACATATATTTTATACAGTTGCGCAGAGATATTCACTTATGCTGTAATAGCATTTGTCAAGCATGTGGTTCTTTAGAACAGTTTTAAATTTATCCTCATTTTCCAGCTCTTTGATATGTTTTGGTAGTGCATTAAAAAGTTTGATGCCTTGATTACATACATGTTTCTGGCTTCGGGTCCTTGTTACAGCTTGTATGTGGAGATCTTTACATTGCTGTGTATCGTAATTATGGAAGTCTGTATTGGTTTTCATTTTATCCTGATTTCTTTTGATCACCAACAGACATTTCAGAATGTATAATGATGGAATTGTTAAAATTTTCAATGCTTTAAAAAGGGGCCTACAATGTGTTTGAGGTGGGCTGTGGGTCATTATCCGAATAGCACGTTTTTGCAATTTGAAAATCTCATTTAGACGACAATTTGTTTTTCCCCAGAATACTATCCCATAGGATGCAATGGACTGAAAATAGCCAAAATATACTAATCTGGTACAGTCATTACTACAAACCCTTGAAATTATTCTAAGCACAAAACATGCTGAATTTAGTTTTAGTGCTAAGTTCACCACATGGTCCTTCCAATTAATCTTCTCATCAATGTGCATACCCAGGAATTTTGCACACTGTACTCTTTCAAGTTGTTTGCCCTCCATGATGGGATTTAGGTCATCCTGTTCACTTATTTTTCCATATTGCACATAATTAGTTTTTTTTGCATTCAGTGTTAGCTTGTTAGCACTAAACCATTTTTGTATATCTTGTAGGGCATGGTCCACAGTACTGTGCAATGACTGCTTCATATCACTAACTATTAAACTAGTATCATCAGCAAATAACATGATTCTAGCTTTTCTCTCTGACACCTGAATATCATTAATGTGAATGAGGAACAGCAAGGGGCCTAATACACTTCCTTGGGGTACTCCTACTGTGACCTCCCTTGGATCTGATCTTAGTTTAATTTTTTGATTAATATTTGTTGCTGTAATTTCAACCACCTGCATCCTCTTTTCCAGATAAGACTCAAACAACTTTTTTACCGGTCCTCTGATACCTATAGCTTCAAGCTTTTTCAAACGTATGCTGTGGTCAACAGTGTCAAAGGCTTTTGACAAATCTAGATTTATCCCAACTACACTATTTCCCTCTTCCAATTTAGTAATTATTTCTTTTGTGTATTCTAGTACAGCTGTTTCGGTACTTCTCCCAGCTTGAAATCCGTGCTGATTACTGTTTATCAGATTGTGCATATTAAGATAATGTGAGGCTCTATATTTCATTAGTATCTCTAAAACTTTAGAGAAAGTTGGGAGGAGTGACACAGGTCTGTAGTTTTCTATTTTAAGTTTATCACCCTTTTTCAACAGGGGAATGACTTTAGAAATTTTTTGTTTTTGTGGAAACACGCCTTCAGCCATTGACAAGTTTGCTACGTGCGCCAATGGTTTCGCTATCTGATTAGCTGTTTTCTTTACTAATATTATTGGCACCTCATCTACTCCAGCTGACATCTTGGACTTCAGACTTTTAATCACTTTTAAAACTTCCTTTTCGTTTGTTGGAACTGCCATCATACTGCTGGCTGCCTTGGGTGCTTCCATCTTAATCTGCTCCCCAAGATTCCTGCTTAATGTCTGGGGTACATTTAAAAAGTAATTATTTATACACTCCTGGAAATGGAAAAAAGAACACATTGACACCAGTGTGTCAGACCCACCATACTTGCTCCGGACACTGAGAGAGGGCTGTACAAGCAATGATCACACGCACGGCACAGCGGACACACCAGGAACCGCGGTGTTGGCCATCGAATGGCGCTAGCTGCGCAGCATTTGTGCACCGCCGCCGTCAGTGTCAGCCAGTTTGCCGTTGCATACGGAGCTCCATCGCAGTCTTTAACACTGGTAGCATGCCGCGACAGCGTGGACGTGAACCGTATGTGCAGTTGACGGACTTTGAGCGAGGGCGTATAGTGGGCATGCGGGAGGCCGGGTGGACGTACCGCCGAATTGCTCAACACGTGGGACGTGAGGTCTCCACAGTACATCGATGTTGTCGCCAGTGGTTGGTGGAAGGTGCACATGCCCGTCGACCTGGGACCGGACCGCAGCGATGCACGGATGCACGCCAAGACCGTAGGATCCTACGCAGTGCCGTAGGGGACCGCACCGCCACTTCCCAGCAAATTAGGGACACTGTTGCTCCTGGGGTATCGGCGAGGACCATTCGCAACCGTCTCCATGAAGCTGGGCTACGGTCCTGCACACCGTTAGGCCGTCTTCCGCTCACGCCCCAACATCGTGCAGCCCGCCTCCAGTGGTGTCGCGACAGGCGTGAATGGAGGGACGAATGGAGACGTGTCGTCTTCAGCGATGAGAGTCGCTTCTGCCTTGGTGCCAATGATGGTCATATGCGTGTTTGGCGCCGTGCAGGTGAGCGCCACAATCAGGACTGCATACGACCAAGGCACACAGGGCCAACACCCGGCATCATGGTGTGGGGAGCGATCTCCTACACTGGCCGTACACCATTGGTGATCGTCGAGGGGACACTGAATAGTGCACGGTACATCCAAACCATCATCGAACCCATCGTTCTACCATTCCTAGACCGGCAAGGGAACTTGCTGTTCCAACAGGACAATGCACGTCCGCATGTATCCCATGCCACCCAACGTGCTCTAGAAGGTGTAAGTCAACTACCCTGGCCAGCAAGATCTCCGGATCTGTCCCCCATTGAGCATGTTTGGGACTGGATGAAGCGTCGTCTCACGCGGTCTGCACGTCCAGCACGAACGCTGGTCCAACTGAGGCGCCAGGTGGAAATGGCATGGCAAGCCGTTCCACAGAACTACATCCAGCACCTCTACGATCGTCTCCATGGGAGAATAGCAGCCTGCATTGCTGCGAAAGGTGGATATACACTGTACTAGTGCCGACATTGTGCATGCTCTGTTGCCTGTGTCTATGTGCCTGTGGTTCTGTCAGTGTGATCATGTGATGTATCTGACCCCAGGAATGTGTCAATAAAGTTTCCCCTTCCTGGGACAATGAATTCACGGTGTTCTTATTTCAATTTCCAGGAGTGTATAATTAGGAATGGCATATTTATCTACCATTTTATTCTCCTCATCTTTTAGAATAATTTCCTTGTCTTTGGTAGGTACCCCCGGTTTCTTTTCTCACAATTTCCCATGCTATTTTAGTTTTATTTCTGGACTGTTTTATTTCCATATTATTACTTAATAACTTTGCATTTGCAATCACTCTGCGGTATATTTTCCTATACCTCTTTACATATTCTATAAAATCAATATTTGTACACTCCCTCAACTCTGAATTCAGTTTTTTCATGTTTTCATATGATTTCTTAATTCCAAGGGTCATCCAAGAACTTGACTTTATGTATCCAGTAGACTTGACTCTGGTCAGTTTCTTTGGAAAACACATCTCAAAGTTCATCATATAAATCGATGCAAATACACTATATGCCTCATCTGTACTTAACTGTTTCATAACATCTAACCAATTTTCATTTTCTAAGATACTTATGAACTGATGACAGCTGTCCACAGAGAAGTTTCTTTTGTAAATATTATTTACACCTTTATCTTCCTTTGACCTTAAAGGGATTTCAATGGTGAGAGCATTGTGGTCAGACAATCCTAAATCTATGTTTGTTACCTCTATGTCAGTTTCTGACATATTTGAGAAAATGTTATCTATGAGGCTATTGGAGGTGTTTGTTATTCTAGTTGAATTGTTTATGTGTGGTGACATGTTGAAACTCTTTAATATGTCCAAAAATTGCCTTTTTTGTTGACTTTCAACTAGAAGATTAATATTGAAATCACCACAAAGAATAATCACAGTTTCTTTTTTGTAAATAGTATTTAGCAACAATTCTAATTTATCAAAAAAGACTTCTATGTTTCCACATGGTGACCTATACACTGTTATGACTACAACTTTTTTCATCAGGCCATATAGCTGGACAGCACCTGCTTCAAAAAACTTTTCAATACTTAAGTTCTCTGCTTCACATCTCTTTTTAAATTCTAACTCTTGTCTAAGGTAAATACCGACTCCACCACCTTTTGGAATTTTCCTACTATAATTATTTGCCAGTTTAAATGGATTAATATGAATACTGCTAATTTCTTGGTCCTTACACCAATGTTCTGTAATACACAAGACATCAGGTTGGGTGTTACTTACTGCTATTTCAAGTTCACAATATTTGTTCTTGAAGACTGCACATTTAGAGTCATAATCTTTAGAACAGGGCAGTGAGCACCGATGGTATTTCTCCTTTCATTTAACACTGTTATCTTGGAGTTTTCATTATGGCTGGATACCAAAAATCCTGTTGTACCGCAGGTTTTTTGTTTCTGTTGCTTTTCCTACTTGAAGTGGATGATGCTGATTGATTGTTTATACTAGCTGTGGCAGCTGATGACATTTTAATATTTACAATAGCAGATGATGATGTTTTTAGTGCTTCAGCAAATGTTGCTCTTGTTAAGGTTTTCATTCCTTCTGCTTCTGTCCTCATTTGGAGTGAGATTTTAGGGAACTTTTCTACTGTTATGTGGCTTATTTCTTCTAGTATCTTTTCACCCATCATCTTTTTTCCATAATAGTTCCTGTGCTGTCCATGCCTCATGAAATGATTTCTCACAGAGCTGTTTGCATCCACAAAAGTTGCACACTTAAAAGCACAGCAGATCTTCCTGAATTTATTATTTGTTGACTTTATTTCTTTGTTTACATATGATTCCTCGATTAGATCATGTCTATGTGGCACACTTACAACGAGAACCTTTAAATTTAGATCTGACAGCTTTTTTAGAGTTGTTTGAAGTGCCCTTGTAGCTAGTTGGCTTTCATTTTTGTATATGTCATTTGCTCCACCTATTAGCACACAGCATGTTCCAGTCTTAACTAAGTTTTCACAATTATTTACTATTTCATTAAGGGGAGCACCTGGTTTGACAATGACTGTTACTCTGAATTGCGACTGCCGATCATTTATTATTTGTGCCACACCCTTTGCATGACTATCACCTAATACACAGACTTGATATTTGTTGTTTTCCAGGTGCCCTCGTTCCGTCGTTTTTATAGTACACTTTGGAGAAACATTTCTCTCGTTAGAACACACAAATGATCTAGATTCACTTGCGATCTAGATTCACTTGCTATTATAACTTGTGGATATTTGAGTTTGAGGGCTTTTATCAATGTCTTGTTATAATAAATTAAGATATCTACCTTGAAAGAGCTTATTACATTTATCTTTAAATTTTTTATTTTCTTTATTGATCTGAAAATTCTGTTGATATCATTTATTTAGTGAAATTTTGTAAGAAATAAAATTTAAATGGAAAGTTAAACTTCTAATTTTATCTTTTTAAACCACTTGCTTTATTTAATTTAATTAACTTATTTAATATTTTACTCCTTAATTAATTTATCTCATGCATTAATTAAATGAACATTAACCAAGAGGTAAGCAAAATAAATGATTCTTAGGATTTGTCCTGTTTTTCAATTAGTCTTTTTCCAATTCCTGTTAACTATATGAGAACTACTACTATAATTCAAAATAAGATTTGATTAATAGTGTAAAACTGAATAGCCCAAAATGGTCCTATACTATAAAATCGTAAAATTATTGAGATTGAAACTGATAAATATAATGGAATTAAAACTACTAACTTATTTTCAATTATGTAAATTGTGTGTGGAGAGAAGAGAACGGAAAGGGAAGGAAGGAACAATCTGATGATATTAGCTGTACTGGGATTTTATGTGGAGTCACCAGCAATGAGTGAAAACGTGTGCTGCACTGGGACTAGAACCCATCACCACTGATTTCACATACAGTCCCAATGCAGTGGGTGTCATCAGTTCCATCCCTTTTCTTTTCTTTCTTTTTGCACCCATTCATCTTAAATTTACATAATATGTATCATAACTGCAATCCATAGACATGTCCAAAAGAGCAGACAGTAGGCATTCATATTTATCTGGAATTGATCTTAAAACTTCATATGCACATAAGAAGTATCATTGTGGCTGAGTAGGATCTGATGTCACGAAAGGGTTGTTGGCATAAAATTATCTGGGTCTTCTACAATTCTTGATCAAGCTTAATATAATTAGTAATTATGTTATTAATACAAATGTTATTGTGTCCTTGAATGGAAAGTATGGAAGAAACGGACTTTTTCAGTGTCTCCATTTAAGGCTAAGGGGGTAAAAAGATCCTGTTAAGTGAAGAAAGAATAAATGGATTGCAGCTATAGGAGCAATAATAAATGGTAATATTAGATGGAATTTTAAAAACCGATTTAAATCTGCATTATCTACTGTGAAACATACTCATAACCACTGAGCTGAATCTGTTCCTTGTTATGGGATTGCTGGTAATAAATTTATAATTACTGTTTCTCCTTAGAAAGATATTAAGGTAAAACATATGCTTTGTATACAGTTGCTATAACTATAAATAAAATTACAATCCAATTTTTTGTGTGTATACATATATATTACCTGTGGTAAAAGCCCCATCCTACATATAAATAAGTACAAATAAAAAATATAGAAGTTCCATTTTCATGTAATGTTCTAATAATTTTACCATTATTTACATATTGACAAATATGAACTAAACTTCTAAACTCTATTCCAATATTTAAGATGTAATGTATAGCTAAAAATAATCCAGTTACAATATGAATCACTAAATGTAATCCTGCCAAGGAACTAAAATTTTAGCATTGACAGAAGTGAATAGAGAGTTACTAAAATTGTAATTAAAGGATGTCTTAATCCTAAGAGTTTAATAATTAGTATGATTGTCTTGTTTGAAGGATGGGTCCATGACCTAGGTTATTAATTTTAACCACTGCTAACAATTCTAAAATTAAAAAAATAATAACTATTGTCATTGTAATAATAAAAATTGGATTTTATACAATTTTTCTAAAGGTATTGACGATTCTAGATAATTAATTAAATTACTAATTTTTATAGTTAATGTATTTTTAAAAAGTCTACAACTATTACTGTTTCTACAACAGTTAGGCTAATATAATAGTAATTTGTATTGTTAAAGTAAAGGTAATAGTAAATTTATTTTGGTTGATGCAATTCTTGTAATACAAATAAATAAAATCATCCCGGCCGTCCCATTGTAGCTGGTTACCAAGCCTACACAGAACGCATATCTGCCTACGTAGATCAACACCTTCAACCCATTACATGCAGTCTCCCATCCTTCATCAAAGACACCAACCACTTTCTCGAACGCCTGGAATCCCTACCCAGTCTGTTACCCCCGGAAACCATCCTTGTAACCATTGATGCCACTTCCTTATACACAAATATTCCGCATGTCCAGGGCCTCGCTGCGATGGAGCACTTCCTTTCACGCCGATCACCTGCCACCCTACCTAAAACCTCTTTCCTCATTACCTTAGCCAGCTTCATCCTGACCCACAACTCCTTCACTTTCGAAGGCCAGACATACCAACAATTAAAGGGAACAGCCATGGGTACCAGGATGGCCCCCACGTACGCCAACCTATTCATGGGTCGCTTAGAGGAAGCCTTCTTGGTTACCCAGGCCTGCCAACCCAAAGTTTGGTACAGATTTATTGATGACATCTTCATGATCTGGACTCACAGTGAAGAACAACTCCAGAATTTCCTCTCCAACCTCAACTCCTTTGGTTCCATCAGATTCACCTGGTCCTGCTCCAAATCCCATGCCACTTTCCTTGACGTTGACCTCCACCTGTCCAATGGCCAGCTTCACACGTCCGTTCACATCAAACCCACCAACAAGCAACAGTACCTCCATTATGACAGCTGCCACCCATTCCACATCAAACAGTCCCTTCCCTACAGCCTAGGTCTTCGTGGCAAACGAATCTTCTCCAGTCCAGAATCCTTAAACCATTACACCAATAACCTGAAAACAGCTTTCGCATCCCGCAACTACCCTCCCGACCTGGTACAGAAGCAAATAACCAGAGCCACTTCCTCATCTCCTCAAACCCGGAACCTCCCACAGAAGAACCCCAAAAGTGCCCCACTTGTGACAGGATACTTTCTGGGACTGGATCAGACTCTGAATGTGGCTCTCCAGCAGGGATACGACTTCCTCAAATCCTGCCCTGAAATGAGATCCATCCTTCATGAAATCCTCCCCACTTCACCAAGAGTGTCTTTCCGCCGTCCACTTAACCTTCGTAACCTCTTAGTTCATCCCTACGAAATCCGCAAACCACCTTCCCTACCCTCTGGCTCCTACCCTTGTAACCGCCCCCGGTGTAAAACCTGTCCCATGCACCCTCCCACCACCACCTACTCCAGTCCTGTAACCCGCAAGGTGTACACGATCAAAGGCAGAGCCACGTGTGAAAGCACCCACGTGATTTACCAACTGACCTGCCTACATTGTGAAGCCTTCTATGTGGGAATGACCAGCAACAAACTGTCCATTCGCATGAATGGACACAGGCAGACAGTGTTTGTTGGTAATGAGGATCACCCTGTGGCTAAACATGCCTTGGTGCACAGCCAGCACATCTTGGCACAGTGTTACACCGTCCGGGTTATCTGGATACTTCCCACTAACACCAACCTGTCAGAACTCCGGAGATGGGAACTTGCCCTTCAGCATATCCTCTCTTCTCGCTATCCGCCAGGCCTCAATCTCCGCTAATTTCTAATTTCAATTTGCCGCTGCTCATACCTCACCTGTCTTTCAACAACATCTTTGCCTCTGTACTTCCGCCTCGACTGACATCTCTGCCCAAACTCTTTGCCTTTACAAATGTCTGCTTGTGTCTGTGTATGTGCGGATGTGTGTGTGTGTGTGTGTGTGTGTGTGTGTGTGTGTGTGTGTGTGTGTGTGTGTGTGTGCGCGCACGCGAGTGTATACCTGTCCTTTTTTCCCCCTAAGGTAAGTCTTTCCGCTCCCGGGATTGGAATGACTCCTTACCCTCTCCCTTAAAACCCACATCCTTTCGTCTTTCCCTCTCCTTCCCTCTTTCCTGACGAAGCAACCGTTTGTTGTGAAAGCTTGAATTTTGTGTGTATGTTTGTGTTTGTTTGTGTGTCTATCGACCTGCCAGCACTTTTGTTTGGTAAGTCTCATCATCTTTGTTTTTAGATATAAACTAATGTATTACCATGAAATGTTGAAAATAAAATATGTTAATCAATAACTTTCTATTGTTGTTCCTGTTATTAAACCAGTAAGAAAGGTTTGCAGAATAATAAAAAGTATTATCGATATTAGGTGACTTAATTTAATAAAATTAATATTTATTACATCTGCTAGTGCTACAAGTATTATTTGGGTTATTTCAGGGATTAGTTAATTAAAATATCAGTTTTGGGATCTGGAGATAGTAAACTTTTTCTTCCCCTGAAGTTCTGAAAGTGGGAAATTTATATGTTTAAAAAACCAGTGCTTTGTTTTAAACTATTAAAACTAATGTTTATATTTCCTATTTTTACTTCTTGATTGGCATATGTTGGTAGTGTTACTGTTTCCTTTTCAAAATGTAATTTTATTAAGATTAGAATATATTGTAATTTCTTTGTTTAATTAAATTATTATTTTTCTGGTTGAATTTGATTATGGTTATTGTTCCTTGACATTTTTTTTTTTTTTTTTGTTTCTTCTTTTTGTGAGGGGCTTTGGGTCTTTCTAGTCTAGATTCAGTGACTCGTCCACATGGTAATGACTTCTTTAATTCTTTTGGATTGTCTATAGGGTAACGAATTTATTTCTAACTTTCTTTATTGCTCTTTATTTATTACATAATTGTTCTGTCAAGTTTTGTTTTCTGTCATTTGTGTTTATTCTTATTCTGATTTAAATATAATTAGATATTACTTAGTTGTTGATTATTTCTCTTTTAGTTTAATTTTGTTGTCATAGGTTCAGTTTATCTATCTTTTTATCATTTGCATTGATTTCTCATCCACCCTACTCACCAGACTTAGCCCCAAGAGACTTCTTCCTGTTCTCTAATTTGAAACTTTGGTATGTTGGGAAGAAATTATCATGAAATGAGGAACTGATATTTTCAGTCAACAAGTACTTTTGCAACAAAGTCAAAGGAGACTATGTCAAGAAGTAAGCAGAGCTGTGCGGTTCGACCTTATGACTACATTGAGGTATTTCTTTTAAACAGAGCCATTCTGTGCCCAGTTATCTAATGTACGAGAGACAGCAGGTGAAGTCGCAGTTGGCTTCCTTATATGGGATTGCTGCTTAGAGTGTAACTACCCAGCAGAAAACCATTAGGTAACATAGTAGTAGTAGTAGTAGTAGTAGTAGTAGTGGTGGTAGTAGTGGTAGCTTTATTCATCCATAGATCTCTTTTTACGGGGATATAGGACTTGTCAAAGTATTTACAAATTTAGACCAATTTCAAATAAGCTAATTTGTATACACATACATTTTCAGATTTCTAGTTAGAGACAATTATTAGATTTATGGCTGGTATAAATCCTTTTTTTACAAATAATTTATTAAATAATGTAATGCCACACTGTTCACACATATCTCCCTATCATTCACTGTACACACTACACACACATTGTTTCATAACACTACACTCACAAACCCTGGTGATCACTGGGCCATTTTCTGTATCACAGCTTTCCATTTGCTGTCCTGAAAAACTGAGTCAGCATCCCTCTATAATGAGTGAGATGTTGAGCTTGAAAAGACGAAGAGGTGTTAGTATTGTGCAATGCATAGCTTGGGGCTAAGTTTTTCTAGAAAAGGAAAAAAATTAGAAAAAAACATAGTATGAAGGTGTTATGTGAAATGTTGGATGTTTTATAATCATTATTATTATTTATTTGTATAACATTTTTCTACCAAATGCCTACTCTGTTTTATTGAAGTAATCCTTCAATGTATAAAATGTGCAGCATAACAGGTATTTTTAGCTGTCTTTTTAAATAACTGTATTTTTACATCTCTTTATCCTGTTAAAAAAGTAGAAGTATTTGAGTTTAATGTCCCCTCAGTACTGAGGTCATTAGAGACAGAACATGGATTAGGACCAGTCATTTTTTCCTGGCTTCTGATGGTTTGATATGGTCCACTATGACTTCCCCTCCTGTGCAGACCTTTTCATTTCAGAGTAGTACTTGCACTTAACAGCTTCATTTATTTGTTGGATATATTCCAATCTGTCTTCATCTACTGTTTCTACCCACTATAGCTCCCTCTGATACCCTGTTGTTATTCCGTGATGTTCTAACACATTTTCTTGCTGGTGCACCCCACAAGTTCCTTGCCTAACCAATTCTGTGAGGTTCTTTTCATTTCTTATTTTATCAGTCCACCTAATTTTCAGAATTCTTCTATAGTACTACAACTTGAATGCTTTGATTCTGTTGTTTTCTGGTTTTCCCACAGTTTATGATTCACTTCCGTACTGTTAAGTACTCCGGATATTTCTTTCTCAAAAGAAGGCTCATTTTTTATATTAGTAGACTTCTATGGTCTAGGCATGTCCTTTTTGTCTGTGTTGCATTGCCTCTTATGTCATCCTTGCTTCTTGTGTTGTCTGTTATTTTGCGTCCAAGGTAGCATAATTACTCCATTTTATCTACTTCTTGGAAGTTTGATACTAAGTTTACTGCTAATCTCACTTCTGCTACTCACCATTTTCGTCTTTCGTCAGTTTACCATCAGTTAATATTCTGTAGTTATTGAAATTTTCATTCCATTCACTTTCATTGAGAATAGCACTGTCATCAACAAGTCTTATTGTTGATGTCCTTTCACCCTGAATTTGAATCCCATTCCTGAACCTTTGTTCTGTTTCCATCATTGTTTCTTCAATGTGTATATTAACAGTAGTGGAAAAAACTCTGCATCTACATCTTCAGCTACATCACTACTCTGCAATTCACACTGAAGTGTCTGGCAGAGGTTTTATTGAACCAGAATACTATTCCTCTGCCTTTCCACACTCTTTAACAGTGCACAGGAAAAACAAACTTAAATATTTCCAAGCAGGCTATGATTTCTCTTCTTTTAGTATGACGATTATTTTTCATATGTAGTTGGGTTGTCAATAGAATATTTTCTCATTCAGAGGAGAACATTGGAGATTGAAACTGCAGGAAAAGATTTCACTGTGACAAGAATTGCCTTTGTTTTATTGATTTCCAGCCCAACTAGCGTATCATACCCATGACACTTTCTCCCCCATTTTGTAATAATACAATAATACTTCTCTGAAGTTTTTCGATGTCCACCATCAATCCTATCCCGTTAGATCTTATACCATACAAGTAATATCCTAGCATAGGACAGACAAGTGTAGTGTAGGCAGTCTCTTTAGTACATCTGTTGCACCGTCTAAGTGTTCTGTCAATAAAACACAGTCTTTTGTTTGCATTCCCCAGAACATTATCTAAGTGATCATTCCAATTTAAGTTGTGCATAATTGCAATTCTTAGGTATTTATTTGAATTGACAGCCTATCTTACACCCCTTTTAATCCAAACACTTCATTCTTGGTCTTCCATTGTAATTGGTCACTCTTGATTTTTATACATGTATCTGTTACCTGCGTTTCCTTATAGTTTACACACATCTTTCTGATAATTTCAAATGTCTCATATCACCTTCGATATTTGCTTCTATCTACATCTACGTGATCACTCTGCTATTCACAATAAAGTGCGTGGCAGAGAGTTCAATGAACCACCTTCAAGCTGTCTCTCTACCGTTCCACTCTCGAAAGGCGCTTAAATTTTTCTGTGCGAGCCCTGATTTCTCTTATTTTATTGTGATGATCATTTCTCCCTATGTAGATGGGTGTCAACAGAATGTTTTCACAGTTGGAGGAGAAAACTGGTGATTGAAATTTCATGAGAAGATCCCGTTGCAACGAAAAACGCCTTCGTTTTAATGATTGCAACTCCAATTTACATATCATGTCTGTGACACCATCTCCCCTATTTTGCGATAATACAAAACAAGCTGCCCTTCTTTGTACTTTTTTGATGTCATCCATCAGTCACACCTGGCGCAGATCCCACACCTCACAGCAATATTCCAGAACAGGGCAGACAAGCGTGGTGTAAGCAGTCTCTTTAGTAGACCTGTTGCACCTTCTAAGTGTTCTGCCAATGAATCGCAGTCTTTGGTTTGCTCTACCCACAATATTATCTATGTGATCGTTCCAATTTAGGTTATTTGTAATTGTAATCCCTAAGTATTTAGCTGAATTTACAGCCTTCAGATTTGTGTGACTTATCGCGTAATCAAAATTTAGCTGATTTCTTTTAGTACTCATGTGAATAACTTCACACTTTTCCTTATTCGGGGTCAATTGCCACTTTTCACACCATACAGACATCTTATCTAAATCATTTTGCAAGTCGTTTTGTTCATCTGATGACTTTACAAGACAGTAAATGACAGCATCATCTGCAAACAATCTAAGACAGCTACTCAGATTGTCTCCTATGTCGTTAATATAGATCAGGAACAATAGCTTACTTCTGTTTTACTCGATGACTTTTCGTCTATTACTACGGACTGTGACCCTTCTGACAGGAAATCATGAATCCAGTCGCACAACTGAGGCCATACTCCGTAGGCATGCAGTTTGGTTAGAAGACGCTTGTGAGGAACGGTGTCGAAAACATTCTGGAAATCTAAAAATATAGAATCAATTTGACATCCCCTGTCGACAGCACTTATTACTTCATTAGTATAAAGAGCTAGTTGTGTTTCACAAGAATGATATTTTCTGAAACCGTGCTGACTATGTGTCAATAAATTGTTTTCTTCGAGGTACTTCATAATGTTTGAATATAGTATATGTTCCAAACCCTACTGCAAATCGACATTAGTGATATAGGCCTGTAATTCAGCGTATTAGTCCTTCTTCCTTTTTTGGGTATTGGTGTGACTTGAGCAATTTTCCAGTCTTTAGGTACGGATATTTCTGTGAGCGAGTGGTTGTATATAATTGCTAAATATGGAGCTATTTTGAAACTTTCCTGGCAGATTAAAACTTTGTGCCGGACTGCAACTCGAATTCGGGACCTTTGCCTTTCGCGGGAAAGTGCTCTACCATCTGAGCTACCGAAGCATGATTCACACCCCCTCCTCACAGCTTTACTTCTGCCAGTACTTCGTCTCCTATGTTCCAAACTTTACAGAAGCTCTCCTGCAAACGTAGGAGATGAGGTAGTGGCAGAAGTAAAGCTGTGAGGATGGGGCATGAGTCTTGCTTGGGTAGCTCATATGGTAGAGCACTTGCCCACAAAAGGCAAAGGTCCCGAGTTCGAGTCTCGGTCCGGCACACAGTTTTAATCTGCCAGAAAAGTTTCATATCAGTGCACACTCCGCTGCAGAGTGAAAATCTCCTTATGGAGTTATTTTATCAGCATACTCTGAGAGGAACCTGACTGATATACAATCTGGACCGGAGGCCTTGCCTTTATTAAGTGATTTAAGCTGCTTCGTTACTCCGAGGATATCTACTTCTATGTTTCTCATCTTGGCAGTTGTTCTTGATTGGAATTCAGGAATATTTACTTCGTCTTCTTTAGTGAAGGAGTTTCGGAAAACCGTGTTTAATAACTCTGCTTTGGTGGCACTGTCATCAGTGACTTCACCGTTATTATCGCACAGTGAAGGAATTGATCCTTGCCACTGGTGTGCTTTAGATATGACCAGAATCTCTTTGGGTTTTCTGCCAGATTTCGAGACAGAATTTTGTTGTGGAAATTATTAAAAGCATCTCGCATTGAAGTACGCTCCATATTTCGAACTTCTGTAAAACTTTGCCAATCTTGTGGATGTTGCATTCATTTAAATTTGGCATGCTTTTCTCGTTGCTTCTGAAATAACGCTCTGACCCATTTTGTCTACCATGGGGAATCAGTACCATCACTTATTAATTTATCTCTCAATTGCTGTCGATACTATGTCTTTGAAAACATTCCACAACTTTTCTACAGTTACATGATCAGATTGGAAGGAGTGAAGACTGTCTCTTAAAACGGCGTTAAGAGCATTTTTATCAGCTTTTTTACATAACTATACTTTGCGTTTCTTTTTGATGGTTGTAGATGTTACGGTATTCAGCCTAGCAGCAATTGCCTTGTGGTTGCTAATCCCCGTATTCGTCGCAATACTCACTATTTGTCCAGGATTATTTGTTGCTTTCGCAACCATTTAGGCTTCGAATGGGCTCAAAAACTAACTGTTCAAAATAATTTTCTGAGATAGCATTTAGTACAATTTTGGATGACATTTTATACCTGCCGCTGGCTATAAACATATAATTTTTCCAGCTTATTGAGGGTAGATTAAAGTCACCATCCACTATAATTGTATGAGCGAGGGTACTTATTTGAAATCAGAGTCAAGTTTTCTTTGAACTGTTCAGCAACTATATCTTCTGAGTCACGGGTCAGTAAAACGATCCAATTAATATTTTAATCCGACTGTCAGGTAAAACGTCTATGTTGACAGAGCTTATGAACATGTCTTGATTTTTCGACAGTTATTTTCTTAAGCCTTGCTTACAGAATCAAATACATCAGAGCTGCCTCTTTGCTGTCTATACCTTTCCCAAAGTCAATCTGATCATAACCTAACAGTTCCTCAGTTTTCTTTTCCATTCATCTGAACGTTATTATCTCAGTAACATTGACGCAACAGCTGTTATGCTGATAGTATGATATTAAGTCTGATAGTGCATGTACAGTCTCACAGATTGTACAACCAAACTTGAGTAGCTGTTTGGTTGTCAATTCTCTGCACTTCCCATTTATTTTATTCCTGTGCGACTTGTATTGCTGTATTCCTGTCTTTTCCCGAACGTTTCTGTACTTCCTTCTTTTGTTGATCAGTTGAAGTACTTCTTCTGTTACATAAGGTTTCTTTGGTTAACTCCTTTGTACATATATTTGTCTGTTCAACTATAGTGATGTCCATTCCAATTCAACTGAACCACCTGCTGTGGTATTCATTAGTGCAGTATCTACAGCCACAGAGAACTTCAAATGCACGTCATCACTGCTCAATAGATCAGCATCCCATTTCTTTCCACATGGATTCTTATGGACAGTTCTCTTAAACTTCAGCCTACTCTTCATCATTACTAAAGTGTTGTTTGAGTCTATATCTGTTCCTGGGTACATCCTACAATTCTGTATCTGATTTGAGAATCTCTATATCACCACGATGTTATCAATTTAGCAATACTAAATCTGGTTTGCCAACTGGGGATTTTAAATGCTTCTTCATGAAAATGGGTTCAAAGTGTAAACCAGTGTGGTGCCTTTCTTTGTATGTATACCGCTGAAAACAGTGTGGGTCCACTTCTGTAGAGAGTGATCAACACTGAGAACCTTGGTAAGTTTCTTGTACTGCAAGGGATTTTTGACTGGTGAGAGGAATCAAACAGTGTCCACTCAGCATCGTGATGCTAATTGAGGAGCTACTTAAGTAAGAAGTAGCTGTTCAAAGTTCTGGAAAGCTGACAGTAGCCAGATGAGTAGTGTGCTGACTCCATGCTTCTCCATTCCATATCTCAATGGTGCCTTATCTACACATGATCGTGGAGTACAAGATTGTTTTTATAGACTTTCAATTAGCTTTCACAAGAATTGAAAGCTGTTAATGACTTTCTGTATGGTATCAACTGGTACTGACATAAAAATGTATGGAAAGTTCTGGTTGAAAATTATGAAATATTTAGGAATAAAGGAGATGACTCACCAAAAGGCAGAAACACTGGATCATTGATAGGCACACAAACAACAGATACGGAGCTTGGCTGGCTTTCGAACTGCACTTGCTTTTTCTAGCTGTAGGAAAACATTCACACAGAGACACACATACACTTACATGCACATGCCTGTCTCCCTGCACTGTGCTCACTCGACTGACAGCTCTGTGTGGCACACAGTAAGTGTACTGGGATGGGCTGGGGGTGTGGTGTGGTGTGAGAGATGGAGGGAGGCAGGGAGAGGTTTGTGAGGAAGCGTTTAACGGCTCATGGGAGAGTGTGGAGCCACCTGAGGGCTAGCTAAGGGTGTAGGAGAGGTGGCAGACAGCTGAGCACGTGATTTTGTAGACTATGGCGTGACATAACAGCACATAATTAGCTGATGTGGGGACACAAATTGGGCGGTGGGTGGGGGTACTGGGCAGGGGATGGTGTGTGTACACACACACACACACACACACACACACACACACACACAAATACTATTGTGTTGGAGTTGGGGGACAGATAGCTACCTTAGGTTTAGGCCAGGGAGGTTGTGGGGGCGAAAGATGTGCTGTAAGAATAGCTTCCACCTGTACATCTCAGAAAACTTGCTGGTGTTAGGGAGGATCCATATTGCACGGGTTGTGAAGCAGCCGTTGAAATCTCACACATTGTGCTCTGCTGCATGTCGTGCCACTGGGTGGTCCATCTTGTTTCTGACAACAGTTTGGCAGTGGCCATTCATTCTAGTTGACAGCTGGCTGGTTGTCACACCAATGCAAAATGCTGTGAGTGGCTGCAGCAGAGCTAGTATGGTTGCTTTCACAGGTGGCCCGGCATCTGATGGGGTAGAATAACCCTATGACTGGACTGGGTTAGGTGGTGCTGGATGGGTGGATTGGGCAGATCTTGCATCTGGGTCTTCCATAGGGGTATGATTCCTGAGTGAGGGGATTGGGGATGGGAGTAGCATAGGGATGTACTAGGATGTTGTGGAGTTTGGATGGATGACAGAACACCACTTTGGGAGGGTTGGAAGTATCTTGGAAGTATCCAGACAAAGGACAAGATGTGGTCCAGTTGTTCCAGTCCAGGGTGGTATTGGCTGTCAAGGGAGATGCTTCTTGGTAATTGGTTCTTGGAATGGATATGAGGATCAGGTGTGTGTAAGGAAATCTGTTTGTGAATTAGGTGTGAAAGATATTGTCTGTCTGCGAACGCCTTTGTGAGGCCCTCAGCATACTGGGCAAGGGAGTTCTCATCAATCTTACCAGTCACCAACAGTACCTGCACTTCGACATCTGCCACCCCTTCCACAACAAAAAATCCTTCCCATACAGCCTGACCACCTGTGGTAGACACATCTGCAGTTATGAGAGCTCCCTCACCCAGTATGATGAAGGCTTTCGCAGACAAGTAATACCCTCCAGACCTAATTCACAAACAGATTTCCCATGCCATATACTCGCTCACACCTGATCCTCACAGCCTCCAAAGAACCAACTAACAAGTCCCCCCTTGTTACCCAATATCAGGCCAGAATGGAACAACTGAACCACATCCTTCATCAGGGCTTTGATTATCTACCATTGTGCCACAGAATGAGGGGCATCCTACCCAAGATACTTCCAACTCCTCCCAAAGTGGTGTTCCGCAGCCCACCCAAACTCCACAAAACCCTAGTTCAACCCTTATGCCACTCCCACCCCTAATACTATGGCACAGGGACCATACCCATATGGAAGACACAGATGCAAGACCTCCCCAATCCACCCACCCAGAACCATCTAATCCAGTCCCATCACAGGGTTATCCTACCCCATCAAAAGCCAGGACACATGTGAAAGCAGCCGTGTTGTATACCACCTCTGTTGCAACCAATGCACAGCATTTTACATTCGTATGACAACCAACCAGCTGTCAACTACAATGAATGGCTACTCTAACTGTTGCCAAAAACAAGATAGACCACCCAGTGGTGCAACATGTAGCAGAGCATAAGACGGGAGATTTCAATGGCTGCTTCACAACCCTTGTGATCTGGATCCTCCCCACCACCACCAGCTTTTCTGAGCTGCACCCCTAGCTAGCCCACAGATGGCTACCCACTCTCCCACGAGCCACTAGAAGCTACCTCCAAATCCCCTCCCTGTCTCGCTCCATTCCTCACCCCACCGCACCACACCCCACACTTCACCCCCACCTCACCCAAGTACATTTGCCATGGGCCAGTAAAAAGCTGTCAGTTGATTGAGCACAGTGTATGGGGAGAAATGTGTGCATGTAAGTGAGTGTGTGAATGTTTTTCCTACAGCTAGAAAAAGGAAGTACATTCCAAAAGCTAGCCACACTCCATACCTTTTATTTGTGTGCCGATCAACAATGCAGCTATTCTGCCTTTCAGTGAGTCACCTCCTTTATTCCTAAATAATTCAAAATTGATGTAAGCTTTACTTCTGGCAAACTTTTTTTACATTGCAGTAACAAATTAGACACTTTTAATTGTGTTATGAGCCTTTAAGCCACTGAAATGAAGAAAATAGTAGACACTACTTTTCACACACAAGTCCAGTAGGTCTGCCATATTTTGTTATTGTACTCATAGTTCACAAAATGTAAATGAAAGGCATGAAATCTCTTCATGCTTATGGGCTTGTTTATCTATCCAACTACCCTTAAATGTGTTTTCCCAACTCATTCCAAGTAAATACAAGGATGGTTCCTTGGAGCAGGCCATTTCTCTCTTATTGCCCATTATTAAGGTTTGTGAAGTAAATTCTTATTCTTTAGTATTAAAGGAGACCACACACTGAAAGGCAGAAGCATTGAGCTGTCGATAGGCACGCACAAAAGTATAAAAAGAGAGTCTAGCTGGCACCATGTAGGAGCATAGGGGCATTGTGTGTGTGTGTGTGTGTGTGTGTGTGTGTGTGTGTGTGTGTGTGTGTGTGTGGAGGGGGCTTATGGGTGTGTTTGGGTGCTCTAACTCGTCAAAGCATAAGTATGAAAGCTAGGAATTTTTCCATCTTTTGTGAGTGCCTATCAACAACTCAACACTTCTGCTTTTCGGTGAGTGCTCTCCTTTAATCCTGAAGTATTTACATTCAGCAAGAATGGTTGTTATCATTGTCATTATTTATTTTGTTGTGAAACATGTTATTTGACTTTTTTAAATATGGGTCACAGTGTAGTGTAATGTTGCGTGTGATTATAGCAATAAAAGGAAGGGAGCAAATAAAAGCTGATGTTGTGCTCTTCTTGAAGCACACGTCTGCATCTGATTGACAGATCAGAATTAACAGTATCACATGAACTCAGTCCATGAGATTTGGGAGAAGGTGTTGTGATTTAGCTGAGAATGTTGTTGCAATTTGGTTATCAGAAAATGTACTCCTCCAGTCACCCCGTCCTTATTTTTTCAGGAACATTTACCAATGTGTTACAGTGAAGGAATAACAGATACACAATTTGAGGCAGAATTCAGTTTCATATATGCAGTACCTATTTCTCAAAACTCTTCTCATTCTTTGTTCAGTAACCATTCATTATCTTTTATGAATTCCAACATAAAGAAGAACCTCTAAGCATATTGAACCCTTTCAGGTACACATTAAGAAATTGAAATAGCTTTTAGAAATTGCATTACTAACACAGGGTAACAATGGAAAAAACTTTAATTTTATGAAAATGGTTTATTCTTGTCATTTTTACTGAGCATAATCCTAACATGCCAATAAATCTGCGTAAGTAAAATAGCCGGAAAATACAATAGGAATATCTCCATTATGAATACAATAGAAATGACATTTGAGCTGTACTGGGCAAAACATAATTGATACAATGAAATAATATCAGACAAGATGAAAAGAACAAACTAACTAAATGCCGGAGGCAAGTTTCAGTAAGTGCAGACACACAATGGGAGATGTGGAATATGAGTTAACAGCAAGGTGTGATGACAAATAAATGGCTTGACCTACTGTGGGTGGAGCATTCTACATTTTGGCGTTGCAGCAGAGCGGTGGCTTGACCATCAAGGAGCAACCACTCTCTTCAAGAATGAAAACAAAAGACAAGATTGTTTTGTGACAAAATATATTGTAATTTTGAATGTCATGTTGAGTCTTTGAAGTGTATATAATATGTAAAGTTGTGTTCGACTCTAATTCGTGGGTCACTATGATGATCTGTACACCCATTAAAGGAAATATATGTTTGCAAAAGGAAAATAGTGGACATGCCTTTTTCTGATATGAGTAGAAGTTATCTCCTTTTGCTCCAGTAACAGCTGGAGAATGTGAAAAGTCAGGCCTTTCCTCAGCCATACACGGAATTTCACAGGCAAGTGAATCAAATACAGTGACTAGATCATGAGAAGATATTACTTTGGGCGGCAGATCTCATGCAGTGTTCTGGCTCAGCTACAAAGAGCAAGCCAGCCGCTACATAAAACCTTAAACCAACAAGAAAAACACTTCACCTGCTATGAAATCTTTAAAGTCTTGACAGCATAACACACTGTGTGAGAATATTGTGGCTTTGAAAATAATCCTATTGCCACGTCCACCCATTAAGTTTGGCCTAATGAAAAAGTTTCTGAAACTCTTTCCCAAAGACAGGGAAAGTTTCGAGTATTTCTATGAGAAATTTTCTCATTTATCAGAAGTAAAATTGACAGAAAGTGCATTTATGGACCTCATGCTTGAAAAATAACTGAGTGAGAGGAAGACTCTGCTATCATTCAAGGTTATTATTACTGTGTTCTTAGGCACCAAAAAGTACCTACATTGTATTCCTGTTAATAGCTAACATGCTGGGAAAGTTCCAGAAATTAAGACTTGTTCATATTGAAAAATTAAATTGCTTATCTTACCAATTACATGTGTTTGATGAACCTTCTAATTTCTAACACTCACATTGTGACAAAACTGTATGTGATAGAAAAACTGGGGTCAGATATGGATTCAGGTCCAAAAACCATATGATTAATGTACTACCTAACAAAAAGTAATCAAACAATATTTTTTTGTTGGCCTGTGTAATTACCTAATGCCAAACTGTTTGTGCTTATTCAAGCTAAATTTAAAATTGCAAAACAGACAAGGATTCTGATACTCTGAGAAAACTGTTGAAAATCCAATATATTAAGTAGCAGCTGTTTCTCTGTCAACTGATTGTTCACTACATGACTGATATTTTTCGTTGAACATTACCTATATGCCATATGAATAAAGATCTGCTTAATTGAACATTTCCACTTGACATACAGCTAACAGGAATCTTCAGTTATCACATCTAGAAATAAGATAATTGGCTAATAACACAAGATTAATTTTCTTGTTTTGTAATGGTTCTCAGTTTCTTCGTTTGTGGCAGGTGGGATCTTGTTGAGCACATTCACAGCAGAATACAGAAGTCTACTCTGAACCTTAGACAAGGAGGCAGAGTTTATATCAAAATCGTTTTCTGTGTTGTATTGTGGCCATACAAATCACAATGAAACTGATTTTTATTGTTAGCAACAAATAGCATCAAGGAGTAAACATGTTGCAGAGTGAGTGACAGAATTCCAAAATTACTGAAGCAGGTTTTGTAACGTTTGGCTACTAAGTTAGCATAAACAATGTGTTGCACAATTTTTATTAAAGTGATGTGGAATGACTTCAATTTAAATGCTATGCACATGTTCCCATGTATGGCCACATGGTTTCCATCACAAAATGCTGCACCCTCCAGGCCTGACTCAAACTTTCACTTCCACTGAACATTATCACAAGATCTCCCATGTAGTAATAACACTACTGGTGGAACAAAATCAATGGAAAACCATTGTTTACCACAAGCAATACATATGAATTCAGCTAAGTGCTCTGGAACAAAATGAATAAAACTGATGGGAATGATATCATCAAACACACACACGACTGCAGCCTCGGGCAACTGAAGCTGCACTGCGAACAGCAGCACCAGTGCATGATGGGAATGGCAACTGGGTGGTGGTGAGGAGGATAGGGTGAGGAGCGAGAGGAATAGTAGGGTAGGGGTGGTGGACAGCGCAGTGCTGCTGGGAAGGCATTACCTACAAACAAATCCGAGGTACGGCTATGGGCACCCGCATTGTACCATCCCATGCCAACCTATACATTGGTCATCTAGTGGAATCCTCCCTAAACACCCAGAATCCTAAACCCGTCACCTGGTTCAGATTCACTGATAACATCTTTGTGATCTGGATTGAGGGTGAGAACAAAGTATCCACATTCCTCCAGAACCTCAATAACTTTTCCCCCATTTGCTTCATCTGGTCATACTCAACCCAATAAGCCGTCTTCCTAGATGTTGACCTCCAACTCAAAGATGGCTATATCAGTACCTCCATCCATATCAAAACTACTAACCACACGATACCCCCATTTCAACAGCTGTCACCCGTTCCATACCAAGAAGTCCCTTCCATACAGCCTAACCACCCGTGGTCATCGCATCTTCAGTGATGAGTGGTCCCTCTTGAAATATACCGAGAGTCTTGCTTCACAGACCATAATTATCCTCCCAACCTCATACAAAGACAAATCTCCCATGCCTTATCTTTCCAGTCTCCCACCATCTCCCAAAGTCCCACCATCAGGTCACAGAGGAGTATTCCCCTTGTAAATCAGTACCACTCAGGACTGGGGCAACTGAATTACATTTGCTGCCAGGGTTTCCGCTACCTCTCGTCATGCCCTGAAATGAGAAATTTCCTGCCCACTATCCTTCTCACCCCTTCCAAAGTGGTACTTTGCTGTTCACCAAACCTACACAATATACTCATCCATCCCTACACAGCCCCTGCTTACAACCCCTTACCGCATGGCTCATACCCCTGTAATAGACCTAGATGCAAGACCTGTCCATACATCCTCCCACCACCACCTACTCCAGTCCGTTCACTAACATCACCTATCCCATCAAAGGCAGAGCTACCTGTGAAACCAGTCACATGATCTACGAGCTAACCTGCAACCACTCTGCTGCATTCTATGTGGGCATGACAACCACCAAGCTGTCTGTCCGCTTGAATGGCCACCGACAAACTGTGGACAAGAAACAAGTGGACCACCCTGTTGCTGAGCACACTGCCAAACATGACAATCTTTTTGTTGTGCCTCTCTGTGACTCAGGCAAGTGAGTGGCAGTGCAGTGCAGTGCAGTGCAGTGAGTGTCAACTTTCCTTGTCATAATATTGTCACATTCCATACTGGATTTTCCATTGCTTGATTTTAATGAACTGGCTTGCTTATGTACTATTGTCTCAGTTATGCAACAGGATTTGTGTTTGCCTGTCAGAGAGGTCACAGTTTGTAGAAAGTGTCGGAAAGCCATTGAGTAAAACAGAAGATATTCCCGGCATTACCCAATGTAGTGTTATAGACTCTCTGTTGTTTCTTATATACATAAAAAATTTGAGAGACAATCTGTGCAACTGCCTTTGGTTGTTTGCAGATGATGCTGTCATTTATCATCTAGTAAAGTCATGACAAGATCAAAACAAATTGCAAAACAATTTAGATATCTGTAAGGTATGAAATTTGGCAATTGACCCCAAATAATGAAAAGTGTGAGGTCATCTGGGTGCTAAAAGGAATCTGTTAAACTTTGGCTACATGATGAATCAATCAAATCTAAAGGCTGTAAATTCAACTAAATACCTCTAAATTACAACTACAAACAAATTAAACTGGAAGGTGAAGCAAAGACTGTGTTTCATTGGCAGAGTACTTAAAAGATGCAACATAGACTGCCTATACTACGCTCATCCATTCTCTTTTGGAGTACTGGTGCACGGTGTGGGATCCTTACAGATAGGAATGAGAAAGTTCAAAGAAGGGCAGCACATTTGTATTATCATGGACATGATAAGGGATTTGTGGTGGACATAATCAAAACAAATGCGTTTCTCGTTGCAGCATGCTCTTCTCAGGAAATTTCAATTACCAATTTTCACCTCCGAATGTGAAAATATTTTGTTGACACAGACCTACATAGGGAGAAATGATCTTCATAATCAAATAAGAGAAATCAGAGCTCACACAGACAGATATAAATGTTAATTTTTTTCCGTACACTGTTCAAGGTTGGAATATATGAGAATTTGTCCCATGGTCCATAATGGAAAATGAAGATTAAAATTATTGTGAAGGTGGTTTGATGAATCCTCTGCCATGTACTTACCTGTGATTTGCAGAGTAGTTATGTAGATGCAGATAATGTGATAGTTGCAATCAATGAGTATTTTGCAGTTTGACTGAACCTATTAATCCATTGGGAGGAAAAAGCTGGAGGATCAATGGAGACTACATCAAGGAATAAGGTGAATTGTTTCTTTTTTTTTAAAAAAATTCTTGCTATTTTACTAGACTTATGAAACCATCCTCAAATGTGGCAAAAACACTTCTTACTGTTCACATTTTCTGTATAAATACTTCCTTTACTGCAGCTCTTTTGCTGCAGAAGATAACTCTGTAAGACAATAGGGAATGCAAGTATGCAAAACAAGCCAGCAGTTTCCTCTTCAGGTCAACACAATGAAAGATGCTTCTAACCGCGAAACACATTTACTAGTTTTTCTGTGTAGGCTCATTTTAATCTGTTATCCAGTTTGACAGCCACTAATTTTACACATAGTGTTTCCTTTAATATGTGACTGTTAATGACTATTTTTGCCACCAGTAGGTCATTTTAATTTTTTATTTGTTTGAAACTTCATTACATATGTCGTTGTGAGATTAAGACTTGCTGTGATCTGGGCTGTGTCCTGTCTGGCTGAATTTGAACCTGTGGACAGTATGCTTTTCTCATCAGCAAACGAAACATGCTCAGAAAAATGTTGCTAAGCAATTGGAAAATCATTTATGTAGGTCAGGAGTAACAACAGACCAGATAAAAAGTGTTACCATCTGTGTCCCACTGAGAAAAATACAATTAATCCATGCAACAT
Organism: Schistocerca americana; assembly: GCF_021461395.2. Classification (NCBI taxonomy): domain Eukaryota; kingdom Metazoa; phylum Arthropoda; class Insecta; order Orthoptera; family Acrididae; genus Schistocerca; species Schistocerca americana. The sequence continues at coordinate 943,512,718 of NC_060121.1, read as the reverse complement.
GGATATTACAACATAATAAGCTACTGTATATACTTTTTTGGTACATGCAATCAATGGTCTTGGCAATGTCACAAAGTATACTAACAGCCTCAGTATAGTTGAGGTCATTTAGCTCCATCAGAAATTTATTTGTAAGATGACGTAGAATTTTCTCCGTAAAGCATTGAAAGGCAAACTGAGAGGCAGTGAACAAATTGTACTGTGGAAATTATTCAGTATATTTTTACATGCCTTACCAAACACTGTGCATCGTTACTTACAGTTAGTTGTACAGTATTTGTTTGTTATTATCAAAATGTAATGCATTGAGGCTGTCTACCTTGAGGAAATTAGTCTGGATGCTAGTGTATATGGGACCATCCATTTTAAAGGAGGGACGGAAGTCATTAAGAAATGGAGCATGTAATGTAACAGACCAGTGTAGCATTCGATCCTTTATGTTTACTGAAATACTCAATTCCAGATTTTGTCAGTCATTGTTTAATGTTCTAATAAAGTGCAAATGCTATCAAACTCAAAAGTATGTTGTTATTTTTAATTTGTCATATAAAAGTCTTCTTACTGCTAAGTTGACACAATACATCAAACATAAAACAGTCAAAGTTGCAAAGTTATTTTTATTTACACTACTGGCCATTAAAATTGCTACACCACGAAGATGACGTGCTACAGATGTGAAACTTAACCGACAGGAAGAAGATGCTGTGATATGCAAATGATTAGCTTTTCAGAGCATTCACACCAGGTTGGCACCGGTGGCTACACCTACAACGTGCTGACATGAGGAAAGTTTCCAACCAATTTCTCATACACAAACAGCAGTTGACCGGCGTTGCCTGGTGAAGCATTGTTGTGATGCCTCGTGTAAGGAGGAGAAATGCGTACCATCACGTTTCAGACTTTGATAAAGGTCGGACTGTAGCCTATCGTGATTGCGGTTTATCGTATCGCGACATTGCTGCTCGCGTTGGTCGAGATCCAATGACTGTTAGCAGAATATGGAATCGGTGGGTTCAGGAGGGTAATACGGAAGGCCGCGCTGGATCCCAACGGCCTCGTATCACTAGCAGTTGAGATGACAGACATCTTATCCGCATGGCTGTAATGGATCGTGCAGCCACGTCTTGATCCCCGAGTCAACAGATGAGGACGATTGCAAGACAACAACCATCTGCACGAACAGTTCGTTGACGTTCTCAGCTGCATGCACTATCAGCTCGGAGACCATGGCTGCGGTTACCCTTGACGCTGCATCACAGCGAGGAGGGCCTGTGATAGTGTACTCAACGATGAACCTGGGTGCACGAATGGCAAAACGTCATTTTTTCGGATGAATCCAGGTTCTGTTTACAGCATCATGATGGTCGCATCCATGTTTGGCGACATCATGGTGGACGCACATTGGAAGCATGTATTCGTCATCGTTATACAGGCGTATCACCCGGTGTGATGGTACGGGGTGCCATTGGTTACACGTCTCCGTCACCTCTTGTTCGCATTGATGGCACTTTGAACAGTGGACATTAGATTTCAGATGTGTTATGACCCCTGGCTCTAGCCTTCATTCGATCACTGCGAAACCCTACATTTCAGCAGGAAATGCACGACCGCATGTTGCAGGTCCTGTATGGGCCTTTCTGGATACAGAAAATGTTCGACTGCTGCCCCGGCCAGCACATTCTCCAGATCTCTCACCAATTGAAAACATCTGGTCAATGGTGGCTGAGCAACTGGCTCGTCACAATACGCCAGTTGTCACAATACGCCAGTCACTACTCTTGATGAACCATGGTATCGTGTTGAATCTGCATGGGCAGCTGTACCAGTACACACCATCCAAGCTCTGTTTGACTCAGTGCCCAGGCGTATCAAGGCCATTACGGCCAGAGGTGGTTGTTCTGGGTACTGATTTCTCAGGACCTATGCACCCACATTGCATGAAAATGTAATCACATGTCAGTTCTAGTATAATATATTTGTCCAATGAATACCCGTTTATCATCTGCATTTCCTCTTGGTGTAGCAATTTTAATGGCCAGTAGTGTAAAAAGAACGCATTTCACTGTTGTTAGCCATCACCCAATTATAAGGTGTTTGCAACAGTGACTTTTATTTTCAATACATAACAATGAAAACTGGTTGCTGTATCAACCAGCCAGTGGTGGAGAGGAATGAATACTGCAAGTTGACACAACATTAATTTTGTTTAATAGGATATTCAAATTGGTTATTTCAAAAGCAACTTTTGTAAAATGTTAAAACACCTAAACAAGATTCTATGAAAATATGATATTAGTAATCATAATGATTATGTAATTAAAATGTAATTTAGAATCAATTATGTGCAGTTATTAAAACAACATACTGAATTAATTTATGTACTGAAATGAATGCCTGTCGAAATCTTGATTATGTGAGACATTTTCTAGAGTTTTGTAAAACATAATGTTTTACCTCAAAGTTTGTAAAATGCACATCTTTTAATTACAAGTATAATTACGTAAGCATTTCAGTAGTGGATTTGTAAAATTGCATTGTCATGTATTTACATACAACATGGTGGCTATGTCTATCAGATCAGTACAGCTTCAGTTTCTTCAAGTCATGCCTGTACCCAGTTTTTTGGTGATTTTAAAAGAATAAATGAAGAAGTTTTATATATTGGTGCAACAGGAAAAAATAAAAGAAAGTCAAATGAAAATAGTTGTTGGGTTATTAATTTACATGCAAAAAATGGAGGTCTTAATTACCCGACATCCCAGAAGTACATTATTTAGAAATTAATTTCTTCCTATGTTACCATTTAATGAAATTAACTCTCAGTGACATACATCTGCTTGCTGTTCCTGTCACATCATATGAAAATCTCAAACTCAAATTTTTGTTAATATCAAATAATGATTATTATTATTTGCCCATTGTCAATCAGATGGTGATGTTAGAAAGTACAAACTCATATCTTGGCAAATTGCCCATTTGTTTTTTAAAGGAGCCATCCCAACAGTTGCATTAAGCGATTTAGGGAAACCTAATTCTGGATGACTGAAAGAGGATTTGAACCACTGTTCTCATGAAAGTAAGTATAGTGCATTAACACTGTGCTACCTCACTCTGTACCAACCTCTTAGTCTGCCACTGTGGCAATACTGGTGGTGTAGATTTTGACGCAGAGTCGACTTGCTGTTGAAGCACAGTATTGTGTTAACTGGAGAATCCTCAGGCAACATGAAGTGCTTTTAACATTAATATGACTCTGGATAGGACACTGTGTGTTGGCGTACAGGTTGTTCACTTTTTAATTGAAGATGTTGAAATATCTCGAGAACATCACATCGGATCACAAAAAGCTGCAATTCCAGTTTGTTTGCCTCGGAGAGTGGGATCCAATGATACCGCACTTGACCCATCACCCCACACTGTGTGTGTGGATGGCAACTTTGATATCTTCAATGGAAACCCCAGTTTTTATTGCAGATTACAATTCTACGGCAAAATCTACATACATTTTGTCTGATCCATTTTCTTCATTTTGTCACAGATGGCACTGTAATCTGAGGTCTAGAAATAGGTCACAATCGTAATTTATGATATGCTTCTCAATGACCCTTCAACATCCAATGGCACGTGAGTCACCTCCTCCGAGCTGTGAGAGTAGAACAGGCAAGTATTTCATAAGTTCTAATTGGAAATCCCCTTTGCAATAACACATCAAACAGGGAACTACTCAACACACCACCACAGCCATGTAGCAAACTATGATGTATGTGTACAGGCAGTACTCTGCGACCAGAACTCACATATCGTGCAGATGTAGAACAGATAGGGGTTCTAAACATTACAATACGTGCACAGCGTTTATTGCCTGCACACCTATCTGTCATTTGCAGAACAGGTGTGCAAGTGGATGATGAATGTTGCAACCACAGAAGAAAAAATGTAGAAGAAATGTTGAGGCTGCTGTTGCCTTGCATTTTCCAGAGAAAGCTCACTCTCAGTCACTCTTTTACAGTGCTGTAAACGCCTTTATGTGTGTTGGCACCATACAGACCAGCAAAAGGAAATGTAGCAAACATGTGACAGGAGAAACTAATGAAATAGCTGTACTAGTGGCAGTGAACAACCCACAACCCACGGCAGTTACACCAGGATTCTGGTATGTCTATAGGTAGCATTGTCATAACACTGCTTCATAATTAAGTATCAACCATACCACGTGTCACTGCATCAAGAACTTCATGGCACCAGTTTCCATACCCGGGTAGTGTTTTGTGAATGGGCACGTCAACAAATGAAAATGACCCCATGTTCTTTACAGAGACTGCATTGAGAAAATATGGTAGCATTACTGGAGTGAAGGCAATCTCCACTGGTTACGGCAAGCTGACCATTGACGTCTATGGTCAGTTAACACATGGTGTGGCACCATCGGGAACAAACTCATTGGTCTGTATTTTATCAACAGCATGTTGAATAGACACAAATATTGAATGTTTTTGGAACAGGAACTACTAGTACCACAACAGGATTTTGCCCTCGATGTTTGACAATGTATCTGGTTTCAGAATGACGGTTGCCAAACGCTTTACACAATTGAAACACAGGAGGTATTGGACTGTGTTTACACTGGTCGGTGGATCAGCAGAGGTGACCCTATTAATTGGCCCACTAGGTCACTGGATTTGATGTCACTGTATTTCTTTCTATTGGGATATTTAAAAGATAAGGTGTACTAGCAAGTCCCAACAGGCTGTGAAGACTTGATTGACTGCATCAGAAACACCTGTGGTGACATTCTCCCAGATGTGTTGTGTCCTGTGTATGGTCATTTGAAAAGCAGATCACTAAGTTCATTGAAGGCGGGGATATTACGTTTGAACACGTAGTCTAATTGGGAAAGTAGAGCAGCATTTGCCTCGAACCATAGTCACAGTGGCGAGTTGAGTAGTCCCCTGTTCGATATGTCAGGGGAATACCACATTGCAAGTGGGGTTTCCATTTAGAAGTTATGAAATACTGGCCTGTCCTATCCTTGCAGCATGGAGGTGGGGCCCCACATGCCATTGGACGGACATTTGAGGATTAGATTAGATTAGATTAAGTTTTTGTCCCTTAGACCCAAAAATGAGATGATTCTCGTGGGTGTGAAAAGTATACATAAAAACATACTACATTTGAATATAATACTTACTACCCTGATCATTTGTCAGGAGATTGTTGAAATAGGTGAATACAATGTGGTAAACTGGAACAGCTAATAGTTACAGAATTAACATACTGTCAGAATGAAACATTGTTACACACTATTAATAAATTTATCATATACAAAATACCTAATCTTGACTGTTGTGACCATGTGCTGTCAAAACTGAAATCTAACAGATATTTTTACTTAAGCTGGCTTAACAGTCTATGGAGTAGGATGAGTTGTCTATCAAAAAAATCTTTCAAACTCTGTTTAAACCATGCTTTATCTGAAACCAAGTTTTTAATGGTTGCTGGCAATTTATTGAAAATGTGTGATCCTGAATATTGGACCCCTTTTTGGGCCACGGTTTGTGATTTTAGGTCTTTATGTAGATTTTCTTATTCTTAGTATTGATATTATGTATTGAGCTATTGGTTGGAAATAGAGATGTATTACTTGCAACAAATTTCATTAAGGAATAAATACACTGAAAAGCAGTGGTTAGAATACAAAGTTCCTTGAATTCTCCTTGAATTCTTCATGATGTTCTTGAATTTACACCACAAATGATTCTTACCACACACTTTTTCACCCTAAAAACTTTTTCTCGGTTTGATGATTTGCCCCAGAATATGATTACATATGACATAATAGAATGAAAGTAAGCGAAGTATGCAAGTTTTCTTATATTTATATCTCCTACATCTGACAACATTCTCAAGCCAAGTACAGACTTGTTTAGGTGCTTAAGCAACTCTGTGGCATGCCCTTCCCAACTAAATTTATTATCCAGTTGTAATCCCAGAAATTTAACACTGTCAACCTCTTCAATCTGTGTGCCTTCATATGTTATACATATGCTGGAAGGAAATCTCTTACAGGTTCTGAACTACATATAGTGGGTATTCTCAAAGTTAAGGACAGTGAATTAGCTTTAAATCATTTGTTAATGTCAGTGAAAATTTGATTAGCAGCTATTTCTAAATCTGTACTTGACTTGCTGCTTATTGCAATGTTTGTATCATCAGCAAACAAAACAAATTTAGCATTTGTCAATGTATCAGATGAGAGGTCATTAATGTACACAAGAAAAAGCAATGGACACAAGATGGAACCTTGAGGAACACCACATGTAATTAATTCCCAGTCAGATGAAGACTGACTGCTTACTGCACAGGTATTTCACGACGACTCCCTTTGTTTCCTGTTAGATAGATGAGACTCAAATCATTTCACAGCATTGCTGGTGACACCATAATACTCTAATTTACTTGAGAGAATGCTGTGGTTCACACGGTCAAAGAAATCCAAAGTGTGACTTGCACAATATATTATTTGCAGTCAGATGCTTAAGGAGATGCTTGAACACAAACTTTTCAAATATTTTTGAGAAAGCCGGCAAAAGTAAAATTGGTCAACAGTTTGATGGTATCTCTTTATCCCCCTTCTAGTAAAGAGGCTTAACTTCAGCATATTTTAGCCAGTCTGGAAATGTTCCACTGAAAGAGATTGATTACACAAATAACTTAAGATAGAACTCAACTCACATGAGCACTCTTTGATTAACTTCGTTTATATGTTATCATACCCACTGGAATTCTTAGATTTTAAGGATTTTATGACTGATGCTACTTCTTTGGGAGACATGTCATTTCCATTTTACTGAAGTTATTTTTAAAGAATGGTCTCAGATACTTCAAGCTGTCAGTAACAGAACTGAAGTAATTGTTTAACAGGTTTGCAACAGTACATGTACTTGTTACCAAAGTCTCATTTATTTTTAGTGCTATCTGTTCGTCTTTGTTTTTGGCCCCAAATGTCTCTGTCTTCACAGTATCCCATACAGTTTTTATTTTGCTGCTTGATGTAATTATCTTTTTCTCATAATAAAGCTGCTTCGATTTCTGGATTACTTGCTTCAATATTTTGCTGTATTTTTTGTAATACATTACAATTCTAACATCAGAGCTGTTCGTTGATAGTAGATACAGTCTCCATTTTGTCCCACATGATATCTTTATTCCATGTGTAATCCATGGTTTATTTTTTGACTTCTGTGTGATTCGAGTTATCTTTAGTGGAAAACAGTTTTCAAAAGTGGAGGTAACTTTCTTAATGAACACTTTGTATTTTGCATTTGAGTCAGAAATATTGTAAACATCTATCCAATTCATATCTTTGAGCAATTTCCTGAATTTATCAATCTTTGACTTATTTTATTACCCTCCTGTACTCAGATTTAATAGATTTTTTTATCCTGACAAGTTTCAACATTTAACACAAGATGATGCATGTCATTATCAGATAGCCCATTTACTATTGGTTTTGTGATATGACTTTTTTCCCTAGATTTGTCTACAGAGGTAATATCAATAGCAGTCTCAGAGCATTTACATATTCTAGTAGCAAAGTTCACAGTAGGAGCTAAATTGAATGGTAGTGTTACTGACTGCAATAATTGTTCACCAGAAGGCTGACTGTGGGCAATAGAGTAGCTTGTGAATTACGATTGTGTACCCATTTCTATTCTTCACGATTGTGTGCCCATTTCTATTCCTCCAATTACAGTACCATCTCTGGCGAAACAAAGAAAATGCCTCAGACAAAATGTATGTAAGTTTTGCCATAGAGTCATAACTTGCAATAAAAACTGGGGTTTACGATTGAAGAATTTAAGTTGCCACCTGCAACCCACGCTTGGCGTGGGGTGGGATGGGGGATCGAATGTGCTATCGTCGGATGTCCCCCTCCAAGACAAATAAGTTGGAATTATAGCTTTTTGATCCAATGTGTAGTTTTCAAGATTCCCTCTTTGTCTTCAGTTAAAATTAATATCTCCTTCTCCGGTGACAGTGCTTCTCAAAATTTGATGTTAGATTGTGCTAGAATGTTTTCTGTTTGCTGGATGGAGGGCAGCTCATTACTTTGGTGAAGACTTTATCATCGTTCTTATGACAGATTGGTGTAAGTCAGCAATATTCTAAATTTTGCTTTTAACTTCCACATCATACCTAAACTGACAGGGAATGTTTGGTTTTTGTCAGCAGGATTTCTCTAACCAGCCACATATGGACTACTCACTATTTCAAGCTCTTTCATATGATTTTGTAGCACTGAACATTTTCTTTTATTTTTATTTACTTTTAATCACAATGTTTCCTGTTTAACTCATATTACTTTATTTCTTACTACTGTCTCTTTCTGATGATTATTTTTGCTGTCTCAAACTCATTATAACTAATTTCTACTTCTTGAATTGATTCAAAAACCATTGCAAGGAATTCTGCCCATGTTCCTCTCTGTAGTTTTTATAGTCAGATATATTTGCTTTTAAGAATATTGATGGAGATTTTTTTCCCATAGCTAATGCACTTAATTTTTTTGACGTCCATATACGGTACTTGGTTTCAGTTCATGGTACACTTTATGTCTACAAACAGAGGCCCGTATTCAGTTTCCAATTATGTATCTTTCTCAGTCTTCTATTGTGCTTACACATACTGCACTACCGAGAAGAAATCACCTCATTAAAACCATTCATCTAATTATTGAGAAGCTATTCATGGAGGGTTTGGATCATAGGTCTACACAGTACATTTTCCATAGTTATGTTTTATTTACTTTGAAAATTATAACAAAAACTACACATAAACATCAATCTTAAAAACTGACAAGAAAATATCATTTGGGTATTTTTGTGGAACTCTTCTGAAATCTGTCAAAATCTGTAGGAAATTGCAAATGCTCAAACACGGTGATGAGGCAACAATGTGCTGTCTGTAGTACAAACAATTCACTTTATTATACACAGCTAATAGTTTTCCATAAAATTTCATCAGGCATGGACAGAACTAATTTTTCCCAGTATTTACTCACAATTCTGTGCATTATAATCTCTGTACATTTTCAACTATACAGTCGGCTATATTGTTTGCTTTACTGAACAGTAACAGTGAAGAGTACTTTGGCCATATTTTGAAGTATTACATGCAAAACTGGATAAATCCATTATATCTTCAAGCAGTTCCAGAGTATTCCCTTATAAATAGACATATCTACTTAAGATGGAATGTAATATTCTATTAAATAGATTTGCGTCTTGCAGCAATCTTCAGGTGAAAAATCTCTTTGAGCATTTCTTCTCTGTCTGTTTAAGGTAAATTACCACATTACTAACTAACAGCATTTTATACATAAAAAATTACAATTATTCATACATTTCAACACTTTATTCTAGTTAATTAGCAACGCAACACAGCAGACATTATTAATTTAGGTACTGGACGATGAACAGGAGACTGTGCACAACTACAAATCCTTAAACGTACACTAAATTTAGTTGTCAGTTTACATGTTTTGTCTTTACAGTTTTTACAGTCAATCCATTCTAAGGCAGGAAATTAAACAGGATTCCCTGTGAGGCTAAAACAGCTCTTCGTTGTTATTTATTATTTAATCTCTGTAGCATAAATGCATTTGAGGAGAAACAGAAATAACTGTTTCAAGATCTTTTATATATTTATTTTTTTTATTTTTTAAGTTAATTATTTTAACATGTGTACTGCCTAAATATAGACTTGGAAAAAATTCAGAAAAAATATTGAGTAAAAATGTCAGTCTCTTAGAAGTTAGTGTCTTTTGTAATAAACTAATAATGACTTCACTGGCTATGTAGCCTCGCACTGGCAGCAGATGCTCCAGGTTTCGGTACGGCCCCTACTATCCTTACTCTAGTCACTAATCGATTGTCACTAAATTGTGGAGGTGGTGCAAGTACTTCTTCAGTTGTCGCACCATTGTTTCCATTTCCAATTCCACCAAGAAATTCTGGTGGTGGTGGAACTACAAGTTCTCCATCGCCTTCTCCTTCACCTTCAAGAGGAGGTGGGAGCTGTGCAAGAGAGACCGCGTTTCTCGTTAGCATACCACCACCTGTGATTACTACTCTCTGTCTATTAACTGTGGGATTCTGCTGCTTGGCAGTAGTCTCACTCTGAACGCTGCGGTCCTCACCAGTAGAACTTCCGGAGCCTTCAGAAGATCGTCCATCATCAAAACCACAAGGTGGTCCAACAGGAACCTCCTGATCAGAACTTACACCACTCGAAGAGTTGTCACCATCTTCACCACCACCATTACTGCCACCACCGTTGTCACCACCGCCTTCTTCTCCTCCGCCTCCACTACCTCCACTCTCACCACCTCCACCACCGGAATTTGGGTTTAGCATCAGAAAATCATTAGGGTAACTTTTTGAGCTCTTTAGCTGCGTGCGAACCTTCTGAATCTCTTCTACACTGAAACTGTGTGGTAATGTGCTCGAAGAGCTACTGCCACTGCTGGCATTGCTATTACCACTGGTTTCTACTTTTACCGTGGCCTTCTCTTCTAAGTCCTTATCACTCTCATCATCAACATCTGGTTCGCTCTCACTGAGGCTATAATCGGGCTCTGGAATAGGTGGGGGGCCACTACTACTGCTGCTGCTTCCACCACCGCTACCAGTTGCTGCCGAAAGATTTGCTGCTGAAGAACTCGTGGGTATTGTCTTTGTTTTGGACTTCCCCTTAGTGCTCTCCTTGCTGCCAGCTGTGCTGTGACTTCGTGATGCTCGTATAGGTTGAGCATAAGGATTTGCATTGTTGTTAGTAGTCGAATAGGGGTTCGTATTGTTAACAGCAGTCTGAACTGTCGTCATCTGTGATGGTGGCTTAAAAGATGAAGCGGCAGATCTAAGACTGTGAGATTTCCTAACCTGAAACATTAATTTAACCAAATTAAGGGTGTAGTAGGAGCACATTTGTAAGTCATTGATGTATATAATGGATATAAATTTACCTGAGGTCGAGCAGAATGAGCAGGCAGACTTCGAGAACGGTATCCAACTGTCTTTACATCTTCAGGTGATGCATAGAGTTTGGCACTGTTTGCTGGTCTGAAGCTGGACATGATGCTACCTGAACCACTGTCACTACTTGTGCCGCTGCTACTACGAGGTGTTGCTGTATCGGCCTTGATATTACTGGCTGACATATTAGCATATTCACTACCAACTGTCAGAACTGATGATGCTGGCTTCTGAGTACCTCTTGAAATATCTACTTTCACCTGAAAATATTGAGTTTAATTGTTAGTATTGCTTTCCCTTTTATCAAATAGAAATGTTTAACACATGGACTCAATAATTTCAAATTTACACTCATACAAAAGAATGATATTAAGAACATCTTTTAATAAAATATGAATTCTAAGCTTTGCTTCGCTGTGACATTTCATGAAGGCAATATTGACCCAGTACAGCTTTGATTAAAAAAGAATCGAAACATTTAAAATTGCACTGTTCCATTACACATTCACTATAAATACACACACACATGAAAAAAATATTTTGCATCACCACAGTTCCCAGAACTCCTGAAGATACACATTGACTGTGGATATTGTATCACAAACACAGTCCCTTTGACTGTTCAGAGATGTCATTAAAACTGCCCAAAGATGTAAACAACCATGCATGAGCAGCACCTATTAGACAGAGGGGACTGACAGCCGATCAGTTCCAGTCATTCCACCAGGAAGGAGGTACACAGCTCATGTTGCCTGTAGTTCAACCATGCCTAGACAGTCAATACTGCAGTTCGATCATGTCCACATTGTTACTTTGTGCCAGGAAGGGCTCTCAACAAGGGAAGTGTCCAGGCATCTCGGAATGAACCAAAGTGATGTTGTTCGGACATGGAGGAGACACAGAGAGGCAGGAACTGTCGATGACATTCCTCGCTCAGGCCACTCAAGGGCTACTACTGCAGTAGATGACAGCTACCTACAGATTGTGGCTTGAAGGAACCCTGACAGCAATGCCACCATGGTGAATAATGCTTTTTGTGCAGCCACAAGATATCATGTTATGACTCAAACTGTGCGCAATAGGCTGCATGATGCACAACTTCACTCCCGACATCCAAGATCCATCTTTGCAACCATGGACACCATGCAACGCAGTAAAGATGGGCCCTACAACAAGCCGAATGGACCGCTCACCATTGGCATCACTTTCTCTTCACCGATGAGTGTTGCATATGCCTTCAACCAGACAATTGTCGGAGACGTGTTTGGAGGCAACCCAATCAGGCTGAATGCCTTCGACGCACTGTTCAGCAAGTGCCACAAGGTCAAGGCTCCCTGCTGTTCTGGGGTGGCATTATGTGGGGCCGACATATGCCGCTGGTGGTCATGGAAGGCGCTGTAAAGTCTGTACGATACATGAATGCCTTCCTCTGACCGATAGTGCAACCATATCGGCAGTGTATTGGGGAGGCGTTCATCTTCATGGCCGACAGTTCGCGCCCCCATCCTGCACATCTTGTGAATGACTTCCTTCGGGATAACGACATCGCACAACTAGAGTGGCCAGCATGTTCTCCAGACATGAACCCTGTCAAAACATGCTTAGGATGGATTGAAAAGGGCTGTTTATGGACAATGTGACCTTCCCACCACTCTGAGGGATCTACGCCGAATCGCTGTTGAGGAGTGGGACAATCTGGACCAACGGTGCCTTAATGAACTTGTGGATAGTATGCCATGATGAATACAGGCATGTATCAATGCAAGAGGACGTGCTACTGGATATTAGAGGTACCAGTGTGTACAGCAATCTTAAGGTCAACCTGATGAAAACGCACTTGACGACAGCACACACACAGAAATTGTTCCAAACTTGTCACCAATTGTGTAGTAACCAAGTAAGATGTGAAACTGATCCATGTAACACATATATGGCTTTATTCATAAACCTCTGAACAATAACAGAAATAAGCCTCATGTGACACAACACATAACAAGACAAAAGAATCATACAGAAGGTGTAACATAAGTGATACACAGAACAACTGATGTGGGTGGTACAAACTAAAAAAACATATTGAGAGTGAGTCAGTGCTGCTCAGCACGTATACAGGTGATACAGGTGCGAGTCGCCAGTAGACAGCATGGAAGAGACAGTGCCATGTGCACGCTGCCTACAGGCAGCCTCTGGTGGTCAGCTCATGCTTATAAAGTTGATGGTTGCTGTAAGTACACACATGCAGCAACACTAAATTCAAAGCACTCAAACTCACCAACACTAGTTGCAGGATACAACAGGGACATGTCATACAGCTGTTATAAACAATACCGTGTTGATGCATGATACCAACTACCTAATTATGATGTGGACTACTACTTTGGAAAGGTGTAGTGCAATGCCTTATTTATTCTGATGACAAATAGGCAATATAAATACTAAAGATGCAAAGTAAAATGTGTAGAATCTTAGACAATATTGTTCTCAAATTTCAACACCTGGCAGCACGTTAACTTTGCATTTCCAAATGAATATTGCTTGTTGAAGAATGATAGGTTTAGGATTCCACACAACACACTTAAGTGTTGCCAATGTTGTTTCGATATGTCCTGGTGAGGACTCCCCAGTATCTATACAACTTCTTTGAGATTACAGAAAACATTTTGTGCATGTGTACAGCACTCTTGCTTGTTCTACTCCTTGTCTGATTGACATCTTTTTTTGTTATTTGAGGGAGTTTCTATTTTGAATGGTACAAAATAATGAGAGGCCTGGCACACTTGAACTGACTTTCAGCTGTACAAATCCAGTTTATATGAAGAGCACTAGCCGTAGCTCAGAGCTCATGCATAGTTCTGAATACTTACATATCCTCTGTAAAGTTGGTTAACACAATGAAGGAAGGAAACAATACACCTTCTACACTAGGCCTGTACCTAGACAACATTGCTCAGTGTGAAGTGTACGGCTTCTGAAGCAATAAAAAGTTAAAATACAAATATATATTCCATCCTACAACAATATTATGAAAAGGAAAGTTGCTACTCACCAAGTAGAGGAGATGCTGAGTCGCAGATAGACATAACAAAAAAAACTGTCACAAATAAGGGACAGTTGTTGTGCCTATATGTGATTCAGAATCTTCGCTATATGGCGAGTAGTAACTTTGATTTTCATAATATTGTTACATTCCATCCTGGATTTTTCACTGTTTAATCCATCCTAAAGAACGAGCAATATTTGAATTAGTGAAAACTGTCATGTATGATGTTACTCTCACTTCCTTATACGAGAACAACAATTATTCAAAATCCTCTAGTATGACTGCACAACACACGGAGCAGCAGTAACCTCGACAAGTTGAATACTTACCAATTGACCTATTGGTGGAGGTGGTGGTGGGTGTGTTGGTGGTGGCAGTGGAGGCCTGCCTGTAACCAGACCTCCTCCCAACATCATCAGAGCTGCAACATCTTCCTGGCTTCGGTGTCCCTTAGGAACTCTGTTATCCACAGGCACTGAACCATTTATTAGTGCACTATTTCTTGCAAGGTCAGGAGTACTGTGGAAGTCTCTGTGCAAGTCTGAGCCACCATTGAAGAAACGAACTCTGGAACTTGTCTGTAATAAAACAAGGTCAAGCTATACAGTAACCTCTCTCTCTCTCTCTCTCTCTCTCTCTCTCTCTCTCTCTCGTTACACATGTTTCTGGGCCACACTATAAAAATGTATTTTGGAAATTACTCTATTGCATTTTAAAACATACACATCTCCTTTTTTTTTTACCAAAAACTCTTCTCCATGAAATATGATTCATGTAATGTATTGCAATCTGTTCAATGAAATATGAAAAGTTGGTATACAACAATTTCTCTAATTTACTCTTAAGCTCACTACATTTTCACAACTTAATTATTACATTGGTGAATTATGTGTGTCCATGTATCTGATGCCTCGCCATTTTGACATTAAACCGTTGATCTCTTTATAGAGACTGTTTTTTAATCCTAAAATTATAATGCAGTTGTCAAAATACCAATATTTTTGAAGAGGTCTCTGCTGTATGTTCTATACTTTGTAGGGCTCACCATATGTTCCTGTCCTAAGTTCACTGATATGCATCCTATATGATTTTAAGTTACTGATCACACCAAATATGTTTCCAGTTCAAGAGTAAAGCAGGGTTACTTTAACGTGCTATGAATTTTGGCACTGTGATGAAACCTGCATATGCACAACAAAATTTTCACTCTGCAACAGAGTGTGCACTGATATGAAACTTCCTGTGTGTGTCAGACCAAGACTCAAATACGAGACCTTTACCTTTTGCAGGCAAGTTCTCTACTCCCAGGCTGCAGCTATGCCATGTCTCTGCAATATCCTTTCTTCCAGGAGTGCTAGTCTTGAAAGTTCCCAGGAGAGCTTCTGTGAAGTTGGAAGGAAGAAGATGAGCTACTGGTGGAAGTAAAGCTGTGACGTGGGTCTTGCTTTGGTAGCTCAGTCAATAGAATACTTACCCTTGAAAGGCAAAGGTCCCTAGTTCGAGGCTCAGTCCAGCACACTGTTTTAATCTCCCAAGGAGTTTCACATCAGCGCTCACACCACTGCAGAGTGAAAATTTCGTTTTTGAAACAACCCCCCCAGGCTGTGGCTAATCCATGTCTCTGCAATATCCTTTGTTTCAGGAGCGCCAGCCTTGTGAGTTTTGTAAGAGACCTTCTGTGAAGTTTGGAAGGTAGGAGGCAAGGTACTGGTGGAAGTAAAGCTGTGAGGATGGGTCATGAATTATGCTTGGGTAGCTCAGTCGATAGAGCACTTGCTCATACAAGGGAAAGGTCTCGAGTTCAAGTCTCGTTCTGGCACACAGTTTTAATCTACCAGGAAGTTTCAACCAGCATATAGGTTGCACTTTCTTAATTTACCCATGAACTTCAAATATGTGATTGTGGTAAACTCTAATTAGGGATGTCATAAAGACTTTTTCCGATTTTGCTGCGTGGACCATAAACTGCTGTAAGCATAACACAATTTTTGGCATGATGTAGCTTGATAACATTAAAGTGGGCAAAATTAACTAATTTTTAATAATGAAATAAAATGTTTTATTTCAAATATGAAATCAGTTTATGCAGGAAAATGACTTCTTTTAATAAATGTGTAGTGGCTGGGGGCCCAAGTATACAAAAGACTACTGGTGCACGACTTCGCCAAATACTGGATACAGGGCTCAGGTACCACAAAGAATAAAAGTGAAAATAATACAACTGACATAGAACATTAATTTTTAGTAGGACACGTGTCAGATTCTAACTTGTTCGTAACTATACTGCAGTTAAGATAGTTTTTATCTTGAAAGTGGCAACACACACAAAAATGTATTGCGAGGTTAAATGGCTTCAAAAGTAGATTTGTGGTCAGTTTAGACATAAAAATAAAATAATATCATTTCCTGGTGAAATTGGATTCAGAACTGGGACTTGTCAAGTACTATGCAGGTTTCATGTCATGTCTTCCATTGTATTTGATTACAGAGGCACTGCAACCAAAGTTGGGCAGAATTTATTCAGATGATGAATAACGAATAGAAATTGTTAAATATGTGGACAACAAACAAAAATATTTACTCAGAATGTTATCCATTTACACAAATAAAAACATTTATTCATCATCTGCGAAAAAAAGTTATGAGTAATGGACAAATTTCGCATCTAAATGCATTGATTACTCAATTTTCTTTTTCATTTATAAAAGAACTGTGGTTGTTGCTGATTTTAGATTAGTTTTGTAGAAAAACCTTTTTTTTTTTTTTTTTTTTTTGAAACATCTTATCAGAAAATTTATTTGATATTGGAAAGTTTCCATTGCAGCACATTAAAAAATACATAAAAACAAATATTCTGCAAATGCCATATATGTGGCAGTTTGTTGTACCTGTACATGTATTTCTGGATAACTATGTAAGAACCCAAATCATGATCTTCTGCAGAGAAAAATTGATAATCATCAATTCCAATGACTTTTTGGCAAATAACTTTGGTGTGATTCCACATCTTTTTATCTACCAAATACTATTCGAAACCTAAAAATAAATTTTCTTTTTTGTCACAGCTTCATTTGAAACTAGTCATAAGATTTCTTCATCATTTCTTTGGACATTATAGGTCTGTTATTCATTGTAAGCCTCCCTGGGTTATGGAGGACAATGTGGGCGAACTATTTGTTTTAAAATGTGGGTCAGACAGTGCTGTAATTGTTGCATGTTCTCCATCGGGTGTAGAAATGTGAAAAAATTCTTCAAATCATCTCTTGAGATGTACTTGATGGAAAGATGCCAATATGCTGCAATATTATGAACTCTTTTGCGTGCCATATGGAAACTTAGTGTCTCTTACGAAGTTTTTCAAATTTACGTAACTGCATAGGCATATGTTAGACTGAAAAACTACACCATCTTGTAATGCACGGCTCACTCAGAGCTAATCCTAGAACACTTCAGATGACTCTGTATGTCTAGCAGCAATTCACAAAGAATTACATTTTTGTGTAATTTTGTAATTGCACTTTGGCTAACACTGTTTTCGGAGACTTTACATTTGAAGCCCACTGATGTTAGTTATTACCAGCCACAACATTTCTAGCTTTGAGCGAGAGAAAAAAATATCGGCAGTCTGCAAGCAAAAATGATCAATCGGCAAAATATGAATGATCGGCACATGCATAACTTATGAACCGGGTCTCGATTTCAGCACATGACTTCAATTTTAACATTTATAAGACCTTACCTTCACACCTGTGCCTGGGCCCACAACATTTTGTTGAGCATTTTTTTAATATAAATGCGAAATGTTTCTGAAACAATGCTTTATTAATTAATCGGTTTGTTTATATCAACTACACACCCCAGAACACATATAACCACAGAGTAAATATAACACAACAGAGTAAACAAAAAAAGACTGTCAATATGAATTTACATATCTTAAAATGTTCCTCAGTGTGTGTGTGTGTGTGTGTGTGTGTGTGTGTGTGTGTGTGTGTGTGGGTGTTCACCACTGTGCAAATCTTTTAAGGTTGCTTACCTTCCCCTTGCTACGCTTCATCTCTGCCACACTGGCATAGACACGAGGTGTCCGTGCTGGAGAAGATGGTTGTGATACACCACCAGGAGTTGGCACTTGGAAGTGGGAAGTCATAACTTCTGATGATGCTGCAAAAAATTAAAAAAAAATTAAAAAATTAAAAAAATTCGGTAGCAGAAAAACTGAGGTTATAAATTAATAGTTAGGTTAAGATATTATAACTACAGTTAAATCTGTAGGACTGAAAAAAGTGTTTTAATCCTGCTGTTCTGTTTGGTTTCCATATGACCCAAAATGGTTATAGATTACAGTTAAATACCAAGATAACTTTATGAAATTTGTCGAATCTGTCTGAAAGTGCATGAGCAATATGTGTACAGAAAAGGTGTTTAAATATTTCACATTGAGTGGTCATAAACCTTACCAGCGACGTGTTACATTCAGGTCACAATGACCCAACATAAATATGATTCTTTTTAATGTCAAATATTTTTTAGTTTTCTGTTATAAGTTTTGATAATCACGTTTTGTATCATTCCAGCATACTCTGAATGATCAACAAAGCCTCTGTGTTTACAACAAAAGGCTTGTTTCTTACTTTGTCCAAGAAATTGTTATGCACTTCTCAATTATTCAAAACTTCATTGTTTTGCTCAGTCTGATTTGTGACACCATGGCAATTAGATCACTGACTTGGCAGAACTAGCAAGTTCCTGAACAGATGAGGAACACTTTCACAGTTTGAAGATCATGTCAGCACTGCATCTGAAAGCAAGTGTTCTGTTGACAGTGACGACAGTCCACAGCCAGCATAAAATAGAGTACAGTTGTTTCTTCCTCAAAATGGAAAAACAGAATGACAGTTACACCTACCAGAGCAACATGGATGCTTATCAGAGCAGACACTTGGAGAAGTAGAGGCATGGGTAAAAAACGATAATTTGAAATCAAAAGCAGAAATTTTCATTTCGCCACTAAACAATCAGCACAAAGCACAATTGTTAAGCAAACTAGATAAAAAGCTTTGGCACTCAAACTGTGTCAAATTACTTCATGTACTTATACATAGAAATATGTTGTGGAGTCATCACGTGGGCAGCATACTGATGTGACAGAACAGTCTTGTATATGTCATGAATGTCTTACATGCTATCACTGATTTAACTCTCTCTCTCTCTCTCTCTCTCTCTCTCTCTCTCTCTCTGTGTGTGTGTGTGTGTGTGTGTGTGTGTGTGTGTGTGTGTGCATGTGTGCATCATCAGGCACATTTTCTGTGGTGTTTCAGCAAGCACTCTGTCTTCAGGCCACGAGTGGCCCACTGGGACCATCTGACCGCCGTGTCATCCTCAGAGGAGGATGCGGATAGGAGGGGCGTGGGATCAGCACACCGCTCTCCCGGTCGTTATGATGGTATTCTTTACCGAAGCCGCTACAATTCGGCCGAGTAGCTCCTCAATTGGCATCACAAGGCTGAGTGCACCCCGAAAAATGGCAACAGCGTATGGCGGCTGGATGGTCACCCATCCAAGTGCCGGCCACGCCCAACAGCGCTTAACTTCTGTGATCTCACGGGAACCAGTGTATCCACTGCGGCAAGGCTGTTGGTGTTTCACCAGATATTTGCAATTTCATTTTTGCAACATGTGGTTGGAGTCAGACCAAGTAAATACTGCTCATCATGTCTTTTATGTGATGCCCAGGATTGATGGAGAGTGTTGGTTTGTTTCCAGTAACAAACAAAATGGTTTTCAATGTGGAATTTTACATACACATTTGAGAGTGATCCCAAATTAGTCTAGTGCGACATTCATTTTATTAATGTGTAATAACAGGGACAGTAAAACAAGAAGAATATTCAGTACTCCAGCAGTGACAGCACCGCTCTGGCTCATGCTGAGTGCTACCGCCATGCAAATGTGCTACTCTGTTGCTGGAGCACTGATTATCCTTCTTGTTTTACTGTTCCTTTTCATACATATTGATTAAATGAATAACACACTAGACTAATTTGGAACTGCTCTACCAAATGGACATGTAAAATCCTGATTTAAAAATCATTCTGTTTGTAATGGGAAACAAACCAACACTTTTCGTAATGTTGGGCATTGTATGAGAGACAGATGCACAGGATTTGTTTCAGCTGACTCCAGCTATGAGTGTGAAAACGAAATTGCAAACATCTGATGAAGCATCATAGAAATTGCTCCTGGCAACCCACAGGGTATATTTACTACTGCAAATAGCTAAAAGCACGGGGAAGCTACAGCCTTAATTTTTCCTGAGGGCACGCAGCTCTACTGTGTGGTTAAATGATGATAGCATCCACTTGGATAAAATGTTCTGAGGTAAAATAGACCCCTATTCAGATCTCTGGGTGGGAATTACTCAGGGGGACATCATCATCCGGAGGAATGAAACTGGTGTTCTACAGATCAGAACATGGAATCTTAGGTCCGTTAATCAGGCAGGTAGGTTAAAAAATTTGAAAAGGGAAGGGAATAGGTCTAAATCAGATATAGTGGAAATTAGTGAGGTTTGGTGGCAAGATGAACAAGACTCTGGGTCAGGTGAATACAGGGTTATAAATACAAAATCAAATAGGAGTAGGGCAAGAGTAGGTTTAATAAATAAGAAAACAGGATGCGGCAAATCTGCTATGAACAGCACAATGAATGCATTATCATAGCCAAGACAGACATGAAACCCACAACCATCACAATAGTACAAGTTTATACACCAACTAGCTCCACAAACAATGAAGAGATTGAAAAAATGTAAGATGATATAAAAGAAATTACTCAGATAGTTAAGGAAGACGAACACTTAATTGTGTTGGATGACTGGAGTTCAACAGCAGGAAAAGAAAGAAATGGAAAAATAGTACATGACTATAGACTGGGGTGAAAGGAATGAAAGAGGAAGCCGCCTGGGAGAATTTTCCATGAGCATAATTCAGTCATTGCTAACACTTGGTTTAAGAATCATGAAAAAAGGTTGTATAAGTGGAAGAGACATGGCAACACTGGAATGTTTCAGATTGATTATTTAATGGTAAGACAGAGATTTTGGACCAAATTTTAATCTGTTAGGACATTTCCTGGGGCACATCTGGACTCTGACCTCAATTTATTGGTTACAAACTGCATATCAGAACTGAATAGATTCCAAAAAAGGTTGGAAATTATGGAGATGAGACATGGATAAGTTGAAAGAAACAGAGGTTACTGAGTGTTTCAGAGAGAGCATTAGGCAAAGAGTGACTGAAGCTGGGGAAAGGAATGCAACAGAAGACGAATAGATAACTTTGAGAGGTGAAATAGTGAAGGCAGCAGAGGATCAAAAATGGGAAAAAGACTAAGCCTAGCAGAAATCCTACTGAATTAAATTGGTGAAAGGAGCAAATATAAAAATTTGGCAAATGAAGCAGGTGGAAGGGAACAAAAATGTCTAGAAAATATATCATTAGGGGAAATATAAATACTGCCTACATGAAAATTAAAGAGGTATTTGGAGAAAACAGAAGCAGCTGTATGAATATCAAGAGCTCAGATAGAAAACCAGTCCTAAGCAAAGAAGGGAAAGCAGAAAGGTGGAAGAAGCATGCAGAGGGTCTATAGAAAGAAGAAGAACTTGAAGGCAATGTTGTAGAAAGGGAAGAGGACATAGATGAAGATGGGATAGGATAAAAGATATAAGTTGAAACAAGGCCTCTGGAGTACACAACATTCCGTCAGAACTACTGATAGCCTTGAGAGAGACAGCCACAAGAACACTCTTCCATCTAGTGAGCAAGATGTATGGTGCATGTGAAATACCCTCAGACTTCAAGAATAATATAATAATTCCAATTCCAAGGAAATCAGTTGCTGACAGGTGTGAATACAATCGAACTACCAGTTTAATAAGTCATAGTTGCAAAATACTAACAGTAATTCTTTACAGAGGAATGGAAAAAACTGATAGGAGCTGACCTCAGCAAAGAACAGTTAGGATTCCAGAGAAATGTAATAACATGTGAGACACTACTGATCCTACAATGTATCTTAGAGGATAACATACGTTTATAGCACTTATGGACTGAGAGAAAGCTTTTGACAATGATAACTGGAATATTCTCCTTGAAATTCTGAAGATACAAGAGGTAAAATACAGTGAGCAAAAAGCTATTTACAAACTTCCTGGCAGGTTAAAACTGTGTGCCCGACCGAGACTCGAACTTCGCAGGAGAGCTTCTGTAAAGTTTGGAAGGTAGGAGGCGAGATACTGGCAGAAGTAAAGCTGTGAGTACCGGGCGTGAGTCGTGCTTCGGTAGCTCAGATGGTAGAGCACTTGCCCGCGAAAGACAAAGGTCCCGTGTTCGAGTCTCGGTTGGGCACACAGTTTTAATCTGCCAGGAAGTTTCATATCAGCGCACACTCCGCTGCAGAGTGAAAATCTCATTCTGGAGGCTATTTACAGTTTGTACAGAAACTGGCAATGGCAAGAAAGCGTTTCTGAAGAAGAGAAATTTGTTAACTTTGAATATAGATTTAATTGTTAAAAAGTCTTTTCTGAAAATATTAGTATCTAGTGTAGCCACATATAGAAGTGAAATGTAGATGATGAACAATTTAAGCAACAAGAGAATACAAGAATGAAGAAGATTGGATGAGTAGATCAAGTAACTGATGAGGACACACTGAATGGAATAGTGGAGAAAATAAATTTGTGGCACAGCTTGACTACAAGAAGAGATTGGTTGATAGGGCACATTCTGAGACATCACGGGATCACCAATTTAGTACTGCAGGGAAGTTTGGGGTGGGGGGTTGAAGACATAGAGGGAGATGAGTACAGTAAGCAGACTCAGAAGAATGTATGCTGCAATAGTTAATTGGAGATGAAGAGGCGTGCACAGGCTAGAGTGGCATGGAAAGCTGCATCAGAGCACTCTTTGGACAGAAGACTACAACATCGAAAAATGCTCCATCAAAAAGACATGAATTTCTCCGGTTTACAAGACTGACTGACAAGTGGAGTACCAGGTGCCTTATTCTACCTTCCTCAGCAGCTTCAAATTTTTTTCCAAAAAATTTGCCATGCAAACATATTTGCCATCTTTTTAACATACAACTCGTCTCTCACTTCCATGAGCTCTCCTACCTGTGACTCGCTCACATCCAATAGCTCATCGCTGCAAGTCACTCATACCCATCCACTCTCACTTGCCCATTGTTACTCACTCGTTTAGCCCAACTCATTGTTATTATCTCTTTGTGTCTCTATAATTGTCACTGTCTCCTGTCTCACAGCCACAGTTTCCTTCTTTCTGTCCTACTACTACTACTATTACTACTACTGTATTCTCTAGCTCTCACTTGTTCTTTGTTACTGCTACTATCTCATTCATTCCTTCCCACTGCTGCTGTCTCTTCTCCCTGTCACTACCTCTCTCTTCCTCCTTGTCACTATCACAGAATATGTCTCTCATTATTACTGGCTCTTACCCACTTCTAGTTTCTCCTTCTCTTTATTCCTCTCCCACTAGCACTCCCTCCTTCACTCATTTCCTAGCACTGTTCTGTCACTGTCAACTCTGTTCCACAGCCACTGTGTCCTCCTCTTTCTCTTACACTGCCATTGTTTCCTTTACTTTTTCTATATCACAACCCCTGTGTACTATTTTCCAGCATTTATTACTTTTCCACCTCTTTCCCACTGCCACTGTATCTTTCTCTCTCAGCATAAAAATTGTTAGTATGTTTAAATGCCAAAATTTTTGGGAAATTTTTAAAGGTGCTGAGGAAGGTAGAATGAGGCCCTGGTAACCCACTTTTAAGTCAGTCTTTCAAACTGGAGCATATTCACCTTTTTTTGTGCTCTGATGGGAGCATTTTTCTCCTGGTTCCCTTCTTTACTCATATGAAAAGAACTTGAAGGGTCAATAAAATTTTGACAGCTAACTAATGTGAAGTTAATTTTTTAATAACAATTCACACCTTGGACCCTATTTCCTCCAATTAAAGCTCTCTATGTCACATGTAAATGGTTTGCTGTTGTCAAAGCATCAAAAGAAAATGTTGATTCACTGCAGTGTTCAAACAGTGTAGTGTTCACTTGCAATCTGTTGTTGGGCAGTGGCAGCAGCCCATTTAATTGTTGCCAACTGCAGCAGGTGAAAACATGTTCCATTTGTGTTGGCAGCCCTCTCCCTCTTTTCAGATGATTAATCGACAGTTGCACCAACATTGTTGCACCATGTGACTAACGTCAAATAACAACATCTAATAAGGGAAGGATTTATGATGATGTCATTGTTTCTTTAGCTTTCAGAAGAGAATTCAGGAACTAGTTTCTCCAATTATTGGTACCATATGGCCACAGTGAATGGAAGTACATCCAGTTTTTATGTTTATCAGTAGTCAATGTTGTTATATGTAAGTCAAAAGTTGTTGGTTTCTTTTGAACACACCATGATGAAAACAATGTTGATAGAGGTGACTAAGATCTATAAAGACGGTAAACTTGCTTGTTCTCTTACTGAGTTGGAACTAATTTATTAATATAAGAAACAACAAAGAACCCAACACAGAGCCTTGTGACACTCCAGTGCTTACTGTGTGCCAGGCTGGTGAATCTGACGATACATTTCCATCACTGACACTCAGAGTTTTCTGTCTGAGATATGATTCATCTCACATGCTTACTCCTCAATTTAACAATATACACCTGCTTTCTTTATGAGAATTTCATGATCTACAAATGGTCAGGAGCCTCTGACTGATTGCTAAAGATTCTGACTGGTGGCATTGTATTGTTTAGTGCTCACAATATTTGATCTGTAAGCATAATATAGCAGAATCAGTTGGTATGTCTTTCTGGAAACTAAACGGACATTGTCTGAGAACATTCTGAATTCTCCTCTGCTTTCATTTCTCTATTAATTTGATAAAACTTGTTGAGACTGTATTTTGAAATATCAATCTGATCTCGTATCTTCAGAAGTGGTTCCACGATACCATATTTCAGCTGTTGTGAGACAATGCCTTGTCATCACTAATTATGCAGCACAGCATTATACAAGTAAATTAACAGCATTTTTTGACTATCTGTATAGAAATGCTATCAAATGTAGAGGATTATTTTTTCATTACTGTGCTCATCTGTTACACACTACTGCAGTGATGGGATTTATGTACAGTTGATTGTTTTTGTGTTCAAGTTCCATATTCACAGGCCATGCAAGGCCACACATGCTTGTCTTTGGCAGCTGTAAGGCATTTATTCACAAACAAATTTTCTTTAAGGAAAATAAACAGATGCTAGCCATCTACTGAAAATGAGATGACTCAGTGGACTGAAAACAAACCACTAAGATCATTAGCATCTCTTTTTAGAGAACATATTCTGTAAAGCATTGTGTTGGGGTGAAATGATATAGGAGCACATTATACCTTGTTGCGAAACTGAAAACCAGGAAGTCAGCTGAAATCAATGCCAACTCTTACAGTAAAACATAGTGGTGCTGAGTACATGTGGACCACAGGTAAATGGGAACAAACTTGTTCAGCACAATGCAATAGTGTCGTCTTCTTCTTCTTCTTCTTCTTCTTCACTTCATGTATTCACCAAATTGCCTGTTGCTCCTAAGAGGAATGTAATGCACATGAGCAGCCATATTGATGCTTTGTTAAGAGCAAGTGTGAATAAGGCAGCTAATACGACAGAGCAACTCTTCTTACAGATCAGTCAGCTGGCTTTCATGTGGCAATGATAATGACAATGCTATTTTTAATTATTCTAATACAACATGCACATGTATTGTATCTTATTACAGTTGTTCCAAGTGGTAGTAATAAAATTTTACCTCCACTTCCTTGTTGGCGTTGAAAGAGTTCTTCCAACTCAGCTGCAGTGATGCGACTAGAGGTTGGTCTGGCTCGAATAGAAGCAGTGCGAGGAGGTACAGGTGTACTGTTACTTCCTGTGCTGTGCTGGTGGATGGATTCAGCTGAGCTGCTCTTGGCTGTTCCCCCTCCACTCGCCAGACCAGTTCCATCAATATCATCTATGTCTTCTTTCTCACCACCACCTTCTGAGTAAAAAAATAAATAAATAAAAAACAAATAAGAAAACACTGTTCCCAAAACACCAAGAATGGAAATATTATAAAGCCAACATGTTGGAGACTTAACAATGAAACATGTGAAATGACAATGGTTTGAGGTAGGAGAGGGATGTCTATGTACCACATAGCTGAAAGATTAGGGCTAAGAAACATGAATTAAAACACATAATTCAATCTCTTAACTTTTGGAACTTTTGGAGGTTCCTTTGTCTGCACAAAGCAGTAGAGTACTAACTTTCCTGAAATGGACAAAATTTATGCATTTGTGGGAAGGCAAGTCAAGCAGCACATAATGTATCTGCCTGCTGCAGTGACGTGAGCATGAGTGACCACCATCCTGGACAAGACTGCAATTTCCTTCTTCCTGTGACTGCCAAGCGTAGGAAGGAGGGACTGCAATTTCGGAGCTGGCACTGGACTTTTAGCATCCTCAATGTCTTCTAAGATTACCTCCAACAAGCTTTTCAAAAAATATGTTCTCACTTCTGGATTGTGCTTTATTTATGCACAGTAGTGCAGTGTGGGAGCAATGGCAAAATGGTGTTAGAATCTGGCTATTAATTCATCTTCACTTTTGTCTCCTTTCTTACACATTGTAAACTTATTAAATAAAAACTTGTAGTGTCTTAAGGCTTGCTCCTGTATCTGACATTCTAAAAATTCTTTCTGATTTCCCATCAATCGGTGTCTTCTACAGAGTTAATTATTTTAGTTTCTAAAATTTGAGGCAAAAGTTTCTTTTCAGTTAATGTATTTTGAAGATAAAGAGACTAACAAGCATGCTGTTGAGTTCCTTAAAAGCCCCTTCATCGTAACGAAGCTCTGTTCCAGTTCTACATCTTAACAATTTGCACTTCGCAAAATGAAAAAAATGTATGACTACAATATTAATAAATCACAGTTGGAATTGGTCAACTTGCACAAATACCTGGGTGTAACAATCTGTAGAGGTATGAGATGGAATGATCACATAGGCTGTCATAGATAAACAGATGGCTGTCTGTGGTTCATTGGCAGAATACTAGGGGAATGAAATCTCTCTACAAAGGAGATTGCTTATAGATGGAGGAGGAGATTAGTGTTCAAAATCCTGTCAACAACGAGGTCATTAGAGACACAGCACAAGCTCGGATTAGGGAAGAATGGGGGAGGAAAGTGGCCATACTCTTTCAAAGGAACCATCCCGCTATTTGCCTGAAGCGATTTGAGGAAATCAGGGAAAACCTAAATCAGGATTGCTGGGCATGGGTTTGAACCATCATCAACCTGAATGTGAGTCCACTGTGCTAACCACTGTGCCATCATGCTCCATTGCTTACAGATCAATTGTGGAACTCATCCCAGAATACTGTTCAAGTGTGTGGTACCCTTACCAGGTGGGACTAACAGGAGATATTGAATGTCTACGCTACAAAGGGCAGAACAAATGGTCATGGGTATTTTTGAACCATGAGAGAGTGTCACAAAGATGCTGAAGAGCTGAACTGGCAGACACTTGAAATGATCTAGAAGAGGATTATTACAAAAGGATTTTTAATTGATAAAAAGTGGAGTGTAACATGTTCTATACATTGTAAGGTAATTTGAGAAGGGGTGCAGCCATAGTAAACACACGAATTAGGAGAATATATGCTCTCAGGAGGCAAAACGTGTGCTTCTCATCTGTGGTCCGAGTGATCTGCCCTTCCTTTTAACCTTCCCCAACCTATCCATCTCTCCTCCCCGAGAATGGAACTAATAGTCCAGAGACCTAGGATAATGTTGTGCACTTTTATAAATGTCTAAGGGCAGTATTAATCATTTTTTCCCCTAAAGAAAAGTACTGACCAGCAATTCTCTTTCATAATTTTATAGTTTTCTCAAGGGAATTTTTCTTTTGATGCAGAAAATTATCACTTCAATTTTTGTAATAATATTGTACTTAGCCTACCTAGTCCAGCAACCATGGATCGAGCTCTTGCACGTCCCACACTCAATGTCGTTTTAGGATCTCTCCTCGGGGGCAGTGGAGCTGGCGATCGTCCTGTGGACATTAAACAGTCAAGTTCAAAGTATATTTCTAACTAAACAACAAAAGATAGATACGGTAATGAATTCATGGTGTTGACTGTAACTACAATGTTCTCTCCTGTTATTACAGGTTGGAAATACTGTTATAAAGAGTAATGAACAAATCTGGCCAGAGAGAGAGAGAGACACCAGAACAATACTTTATTGTTCACAGATCCTAATACAGCTATAAACACATTCAGCTGCTGCAGTACATCCCTGAGAACTGATAACATCTTTTTCAGAGTGCCACTTTCTGAATTGTACTTGAAGAAAGCATATATTCTGTGAATGATACGTCTCACTTATTTGTGTAGTATTTGTCTCTTACTTCCTTGTTGTGAATACTCACATATAGCTTTATAGAGAATAATTTACTAAATAAATTCATTCATTCACAAATAATGTTTCATAATCCCCATCATGGAGGAGAGCTCTCTGGGATTAATAACGAGTCAACTTAAACATTAATGGGAAGAAACAACTGCTGCTGGCCACTTCTGTGCAGCACTAATCTATTCACAATGATAATTATGGGAATTACTTTATATACATCGTCTGGCAGAACAGCCATCGCAGTGTATTAGTGTTGTTCATATATAGTGTTGTTACCAGGCCTGGTACCGTATACAAGAGATGTGAATGGCATCATATGTTATGTGATCACTGTGAAGAACATGGAGATGCTATATACCAGAGCGAGGTGGCATTATCAGTGTACCTCATTATGGGTCTCCATTTGGCAGACTGGTCGAACTGTGCAACATCCAGATTTGTTGGGCCTTCAAATGTGACTGTGGCCCAATGTAGGGCTACATGGGAATGTGGTGACAAGCATATCTGCCATCAAGGATCTGGTTCCAGCCGACCGTGTCCAACCACCACAAGGGAGGACCGCCACAGTGTGCACCAAGCACATTGTAACCCCTGTGGCTGTCATCTGAGAACAAGCAACGGACTCCCTGCAATAATGTGTATCATCCTTCACCACTGGCCAGAGACTAGCAGCAGCCACACTAGGAAATTACTCTCCCATGCACAGACTCCCTATAACACAATATCACAAACAGTTTGTTTTGGAGTGGAGCTACGACTGGGATGCATGGACTGCTGATGAATGGTATCCCATTGTGTTTAGCAAACACTGTGGCTCTGCACTACCCCAGGTGACTTTTGTCGGTGAGTATGGCAGTGACTCTGAGAGAGGTCCCATTCTTACGACATTTTGGAAAAGCATCACCACATTACTCCGGTGTCACGATGTGGGGTGCCATCAGTATGACTTCAGGTCACAACACGTGTGTGGGACCAGCTTGGGTATCAATTCCACACCACTGCCAACATCCAGGATCTCAACAATCAGTTGAAACAGTTGTGCGTCAGCTTACCTAAGGAGAGGATACATCCTCTCCAGCCAAATCAACGCGTGCATCCGGACCAGAGTGGGTGCCATGCCTTATTGATAAGTGAGCTCATTCCGCCAAGCTCTTTGTAAATTTGACTCAGTTTTGTAATCACTGATAAAACCTCACGCGCTCTCTCAACCTATGAAGTTTCACTTTATTTTCCTCTCCTTCTGGGTACTTCACTTTTTTTTTGTCAAGGAGGAAAAACAGCCACACTGAAAATAGCCATTCTCCTTCTCCTACCAAACTGCTGTACAGTTCAAACAAACCCTTTCTTTAAAAATGCCACTATCAGCTGTCAATATAACTGTTAAAATCAAGATCTATTCAATACAAACATACAGTTATGCACAATTTATAACCTGGAGTTAAAAATATTATGATGAATTTAGGAATGGCTAATGACATATTCTTTCCAAACTTTGAGGTTTTTTAATTTCCATCCTGATGAGTACTGGCATCCTGTTATTGATTTTTGCTCCAGAGTATATCACCTTTACACAACACATATTTATTGTACACTTCTGTAAAATAAATACTTCTTCGACCATAGCCACAGTGCTTCAGAAGACTAGGGAATAGAACTGCACTGAGTATGCAAAGTATGGTAGCAATCCTGTCTTCAAATAAAAACAACAAGAGAGAGTTCTAAATAGAGAACAGGCACAACTGAGTTTCCTGATTAACTTATCCATGTGCTGGTGCCACCTCAGTTCCTTATCTGTCTGGATTTCTAGGAACTTCACAAATGGAGCTTCATTCGGTATATGCCCAATGATCTCTACTTTTGGTGCCTGTAAGTCCTTATTATATTTTTCGGAATGGTGTAATAAGAATATTGTGAAATCAAGTGTTTAACTGTTACCTGTGATCCAGTTGTGAACCTATTCCATTTTTTTCCCGATCATGTCTGGTATGGATGTGTTTGACTCTCATCAATATAGAAGTGTCATCAGCAAACATCACAATTTTTGATGAGTCCTATAACGTCTGCCAAAATTGTTTATATAGGCCAAGTTAATGAATGGGACGAGCACTGGACCTGTGGGCCACCATATTTAACCCAATCCCTGCTCCCTTAATCAGTTTTATTTCTGTTGTATCATTTGCTAATATGACCCTTTGTTTTCCACGGTTAAGATATAACTCCACCAGTGCAAGGGGAAGATCGTTAACACTATATCATTTTAGTTTCCCTAGCAAAATTTCATAATCTACATAAAAAAAACCCTTGGTAAGATTGCACACAATACTAGCAGTTTAAATTTTATCATTTAGTTCTACTTGTAAAAGGAAAAGAAAAGCCCATTTTTTTCTGCGGAGTGTAAGAAGCTTGGTCTGGAGCAAGGAGGTACCACCAAACAGTAAGCAAATTTTATACCAAGAGTATTATTCTCCAATACTCAAGTAAGTTTCAAAAATATGGGTAATGAAGAAAAGGCAGATGAGCAGGATACAGGCTTGCTTAGACTTAGAATATATACAGTCAGGAATTAGACAGTGAGACAAATACTGAAAAAGAAGCCCATACAAGAGACTACAGAAAAGACAAGTTTAAGATGGTATGGACATGTTAAAAGATTGGCAGTTGGTGGGATACTGAGACAGGTCCACGAAATGACATTAGGAAGCAAGAGACTTTCCGGAAGGCGTTCGATACAGTTCCGCACTGTCGCCTGATAAACAAAGTAGGAGCCTACGGAATATCAGACCAGCTGTGTGGCTCGATTGAAGAGTTTTTAGCAAACAGAACACAGCATGTTGTTATCAATGGAGAGACGTCTACAGACGTTAAAGTAACCTCTGGCGTGCCACAGGGGAGTGTTATGGGACCATTGCTTTTCACAATATATATAAATGACCTAGTAGATAGTGTCGGAAGTTCCATGCGGCATTTTGCGGATGATGCTGTAGTATACAGAGAAGTTGCAGCATTAGAAAATTGTAGCGAAATGCAGGAAGATCTGCAGCGGATAGGCACTTGGTGCAGGGAGTGGCAACTGTCCCTTAACATAGACAAATGTAATGTATTGCGAATACATAGAAAGAAGGATCCTTTATTGTATGATTATATGATAGCGGAACAAACACTGGTAGCAGTTACTTCTGTAAAATATCTGGGAGTATGCGTGCGGAACGATTTGAAGTGGAATGATCATATAAAATTAATTGTTGGTAAGGCGGGTACCAGGTTGAGATTCATAGGGAGAGTGCTTAGAAAATGTAGTCCATCAACAAAGGAGGTGGCTTACAAAACACTCGTTCGACCTATACTTGAGTATTGCTCATCAGTGTGGGATCCATACCAGATCGGGTTGACGGAGGAGATAGAGAAGATCCAAAGAAGAGCGGCGCGTTTTGTCACAGGGTTATTTGGTAACCGTGATAGCGTTACGGAGATGTTTAATAAACTCAAGTGGCAGACTCTGCAAGAGAGGCGCTCTGCATCACGGTGTAGCTTGCTCGCCAGGTTTCGAGAGGGTGCGTTTCTGGATGAGGTATCGAATATATTGCTTCCCCCTACTTATACCTCCCGAGGAGATCACGAATGTAAAATTAAGGAGTTTAGAGCGCGCACAGAGGCTTTCAGACAGTCGTTCTTCCTGCGAACCATACGCGACTGGAACAGGAAAGGGAGGTAATGACAGTGGCACGTAAAGTGCCCTCCGCCACACACCGTTTGGTGGCTTGCGGAGTATAAATGTAGATGTAGATGTAGAGACCTAGAGGAAGACACAGACACTGTGAAGACAACACTACAGACCGATGTAGATATTTTTCTTTTTTCATATACTTTCTTATTTTCTGATTTATTGCCATCTCACACTGAAAAGGTTATCTCAAAATAAGTAGCATGAATTTAATTCTTAGTACAACTGTGTTTCTATTTACATAATATAGGTGTTACGAATGTGATTGTCATTTTCAGTTATTCTGATGCTGTATGCTTTCTTATCTGTTAACATGCTATTTGAACTCATTTTTACGGATGGAGTAATATGAAATTGTGGTCTTGTGTAAAACTGTAAACCATTGTAATCAGAATCTCTGAAAGTGTTATGTGAAGTGGGATGTATGAGCGGTGTAGAACCATATCAAATGGTGACAGAGAAAGCATCAACAAAGAGTATGAAATGAGGAGAACATAGTGAAGGTGATAGTTGTGCTGCATGTGTCCTGCAACACAACATTGTGTTTGTAGCTAGTGAAATATATCAGTGTTTGGACAGTACTACATTAATGGTCTCAACGTGTACATTGATTAAAGAACTAGTGACTTTACATGTCATGCTACTCACTTCCCAGAACTTCATTCTGATTCACTAAGTATAAAAGTTTGATGTGCAGACCAATAAACTGTGTGCACGCTGGAAACAAACTGTTTTTGATTATAGACAACTGTTTAGTGCATATCACAGACTGAGGAATGAAACAGAAATATGGTAATGCATTTTTGTGTCATATATTGATACAAAGAACTTCAACTGTGAATGTCTGGTGTGCTGATCACTGCATGACTCAAGTGATTATGTTGCCAACTGTGCATGGCACTTGTTGTTAGGTTTAAACAGTGGACTAATGATTTAGAGCACAATTGATCTGTTTTACTGTAAAAAGTGCTGTATCACGATCATAAAGCATAAATCTGAAAACTCTGGCTAAACTATGCAACAAACATTATGACTTCAGGTTACATCATGTGTTAATGGAAAGAAGAGTGTTTTATTTTCATAGTTCCATGCACGTATGCAACCTGGGATGAATTCTGCAAATGTCAAACATTCCTGTTAGATTCATAAGAGGCACTCATGACAAGGAGCTAAGCAAGACAATACCAATTCTTGGATTATGCGCTCACGGATCATGGATCAATTATGTGGACGTCCACGACTCACTGGCAGCATCAACTAAATGATAAGTGTTTTGAAGGAACACTGGTTGAGAGACACCACGAAATACATCTTCTAATCAGTGACGTAAAAACTCTACATAGGAACAACAACTCTTCCTAGTCATTCATTCTATGTAACTGTAAATTGTCACATTGTAATGCTATTAAGCTCCATTTTCAATAATATTCATAGTGAGATAAGAGTTAAACAGTTTTGTTTCTTTTCATTTGCTTTTAACTGCTCAATATTTCTTTATTTACACAGTTTTTAAGTATTTACCAGAATTTGCATGAATTATTGTTCTGCATTTAATTGTGCTGTGCCAATCAAGTTGGCATGCTGTGCATTATCCGCCATTACATTTATGGGCAAAAGCATGCCATGAGTTGTTCAGTTTGTTTAGGAGAATATTTTATCAGTGTAATCTGTTTGATTTGGGCTTGTACAGTACTTCTGTAAATCGTATTTACCCAATTTTAAGATGAGGTTTCCCCACATTCAGTAGTTAACCTTTCCTCTCTCTCCCAATCTGAAACCTCTGTCCTATCCAAAGGCCTCACCTTCAGCCCCACTCCCAGATTCAACCAAACAGCCCTCGTCAAAGATTTACTGTCCTACACTCGTACTCTCTGCTGGAAATATCACTTTGCCACGAAGAAAAATGATCCTAATCCTACTCCTAATGATCCAACTCCCCAAGACACAAATTGAACCCTGCCTGGAACAGTTCCGTCCTCCGTCACAGCGGGACCCACCTCCTCTTCCTCAAAATCACCCTCTCCAAACCTTCCAGGAATTTCTGACTTCCAGCCTTGCCTCTCAATTCTTCTTAAAAAACCTTAATCCTACTGCCAACATCACCACTGCTGAAGCCCAGGCTATCCGTGATCTGAAGGCTGACTGATCCATCATCATTCTTCCGGCGGACAAGGGTTCCACGACCGTGGTACTTGAT
The DNA here is from genome assembly GCF_021461395.2 of Schistocerca americana. NCBI lineage: Eukaryota > Metazoa > Arthropoda > Insecta > Orthoptera > Acrididae > Schistocerca > Schistocerca americana. The sequence goes on along the minus strand of NC_060121.1, from coordinate 943,478,199 downwards.
CGTCGGGAGTATGTGGCTGAGGGACTGCGTCAGCTTTCAGACAACACCACATACAAAGTTTGCCAAGGTAATCCCATTCCTGATGTCAAGGAATCCTCAGAACCTTAGGCCCCCTACAAAACCTTTCACCTGACTCCATCAACCTCCTGACCCCACCGACACCCCGCACCCCTACCTCCCACCTTCTTCCTAAAATTCACAAACCCAATCACCCCGGCCGCCCCATTGTAGCTGGTTACCAAGCCCCCACAGAACGTATCTCTGCCTACATAGATCAACACCTTCAACCCATTACATGCAGTCTCCCATCCTTCATCAAAGCCACCAACCACTTTCTCGCCTGGAATCCTTACCCAATCTGTTACCCCCGAAAACCATCCTTGTAACCATTGATGCCACTTCCTTGTACACAAATATCCCGCACGTCCAGGGCCTCGCTGCAATGGAGCACTTCCTTTCACGCCGATCACCTGCCACCCTACCTAAAACCTCTTTCCTCATTACCTTAGCCAGCTTCATCCTGACCCACAACATCTTCACTTTTGAAGGCCAGATATACCAACAATTAAAGGGAACAGCCATGGGTACCAGGATGGCCCCCTCGTATGCCAACCTATTCATGGGTCGCTTAGAGGAAGCCTTCTTGGTTACCCAGGCCTGCCAACCCAAAGTTTGGTACAGATTTATTGATGACATCTTCATGATCTGCACTCACAGTGAAGAAGAACTCCAGAATTTCCTCTCCAACCTCAACTCCTTTGGTTCCATCAGTTTCACCTGCTCCTACTCCAAATCCCATGCCACTTTCCTTGACGTTGACCTCCACCTGTCCAATGGCCAGCTTCACACGTCTGTCCACATCAAACCCACCAACAAGCAACAGTACCTCCATTATGACAGCTGCCACCCATTCCACATCAAACGGTCCCTTCCCTACAGCCTAGGTCTTCATGGCAAACGGATCTGCTCCAGTCCGGAATCCCTGAACCATTACACCAACAACCTGACAACAGCTTTCGCATCCCGCAACTACCCTCCCGACCTGGTACAGAAGCAAATAACCAGAGCCACTTCCTCGTCCTCTCAAACCCAGAAACTCCCACAGAAGAACCACAAAAGTGCCCCACTTGTGACAGGATACTTTCCGGGACTGGATCAGACTCTGAATGTGGCTCTCCAGCAGGGATACGACTTCCTCAAATCCTGCCCTGAAATGAGATCCATCCTTCATGAAATCCTCCCCACTCCACCAAGAGTGTCATTCCGTCGTCCACCTAACCTTCGTAACCTCTTAGTTCATCCCTATGAAATCCCCAAACCTTCTTCCCTACCCTCTGGCTCCTACCCTTGTAACCGCCCCCAGTGTAAAACCTGTCCCGTGCACCCTCCCACCACCACCTACTCCAGTCCTGTACCCCGGAAGGTGTACACGATCAAAGGTAGAGCCACGTGTGAAAGCACCCATGTGATTTACCAACTGACCTGCCTACACTGTGACACATTCTATGTGGGAATGACTTGCAACAAACTGTCCATTCGCATGAATGGACACAGGCAGACAGTGTTTGTTGGTAATGAGGATCACCCTGTGGCTAAACATGCCTTGGTGCACGGCCAGCACATCTTGGCACAGTGTTACACCGTCCGGATTATCTGGATACTTCCCACTAACACCAACCTATCCGAACTCCGGAGATGGGAACTTGCTCTTCAATATATCCTCTCTTTCCGTTATCCACCAGGCCTCAATCTCTGCTAATTTCAAGTTGCCGCCACTCATACCTCACCTGTCATTCAACAACATCTTTGCCTCTGCACTTCCGCCTCGACTGACATCTCTGCCCAAACTCTTTGCCTTTTAATGTGTCTGCTTGTGTCTGTATATGTGTGGATGGATATGTGTGTGTGCGCGAGTGTATACCCATCTTTTTTTCCCCCTAAGGTAAGTCTTCCCACTCCCGGGATTGGAATGACTCCTTACCCTCTCCTTTAAAACCCACATCCTTTTGTCTTTCCCTCTCCTTCCCTCTTTCCTGACGAAGCAACCGTTGGTTGCGAAAGCTAGAATTTTGTGTGTATATTTGTGTTTGTTTGTGTGTCTATCGACGTGCCAGCGCTTTCGTTTGGTAAGTCACATCATCTTTGTTTTTAGATATATTTTTCCCACATGGAATGTTTCCCTCTATTATATTCATACATTTATAATGTTATTTAACTAAACATAGCATGCAAAGGCAAAAAGTTTGACCTTCAAAAACCGCTACTTGATTCTGAATGCAAGTCAATACTTTATATGGTTTTGAGAAACTATAATGATTTACCAAGTGGGCTGCAAAAGGGAAATTCAGTCACTGTTCACCCAGTGAAAAATACTACTTGCTTTTCATCAGCTTTAGAACAAGACGATGAGATTCAGATGAAATGAGAATGAAAATTAATACAGAATTCAATGTCTAACAAATGAAATAAACAACATTAAAGTACTGCCATTGTTATCACAGGAATAATCTACAGTGCAAAGACCCATTCTAGTACCAACAGACATCACTCGATCATGTGACAAGAGAAACTTTAAAAATTTGACTGTACCATGATTGTGATCTTTTATTTGTGTGTTAGATGCTGCTGTTAACATCTGACCTGCACCATAGAAGATATGAGACATCCATGTTAGACTGTTGCTCAAGCAAAGCACTATAGAACATTGGAGAAGGATCAATGACACAAGCTTGGCTGAGAATTATGATAAGTGTGCAGAGGGGAGTGTTGAGTAGACAGCAGATTTCGTCCTGCTGCCAACCATGGGAATATATACTAGGTACTTATGTGTTTTATGAACATCTACCCTGCTTCAACTGCAGTTTTCCTGAATCCATTTGTACTCAAAATTGAATCGACTTTGAAATTGGACAAATACTCAAAAGTAGCATAATTTCTGTAGAAGACGCTAAAAGTCCAGACTGAGATCTGTGGTGTACTTACATGTTTCATGCAGTAATGATGTCGGCACTCACTATGAGGTGTGACGGGAATGATAGAGGGTTTGTCAGTTGCTGCTTCTAAAGCCTATGAGAGAGTGGCGGGCAGACAATACATTTGGAAGCAAGAGACATTGTAACTTTCTCACATAAATATAGAAGTGAAATCTGCTATGTGCAGAGGGGGGGAGGGGCAAGCAAAAATCAGCTGTGTTCTCTGGTACCTCCTTAACTTCAGAAATCACAACACATTCAGAAGAAATAGAAAAAGATTTGTGACAATGAAGAATGGGAAAGATAGGGGTGTATAAGTTTCACAGCTGCCCTGTTAGGATGTTGTGATGATGATGATTAAAAATAATGGTACAACAGATGCAGGCTATGTAGACAAAGAAGACGGTGAAGATAAAAATTACTATAAACAGTTTCTTTTTGTGTATTTTATTTCTCCTTCTATTATCAAAATGTAGATAATCAATAAATGACATATGTTGAGAACAGCTGTAATGTTGATTTTTTAGGCAGGTACCTTAAATTAATAAAAGTTTTTAATTTTGATTGGTCAGAATATGGTAAAAAATAAATTTTTCTCACGGAGCCTCTTAAAAAAAGGGAGGTGGGATCTTCTTATACTCAGAGTCATCTTATACTAATGTAAATATGGTACCATAGTTATTCACATCTATACAAGGACGATACTTTTAATACAGAGATTGCACAACACTGGTTTTGGTGTTTGAGGAAGAGATGATTGTTGTTCTGTTAAACAATGGTTTTATCCGGCGAGACCAAGAATTCCAAAGAATGCACTATACGCATTACTTTCTTCCAGTTTCACTTTTATGAGATAACATGATGTTGAACAAAATGTATGCTTCACTAACACTTAGTGAAAAGATTAAAGTAATCAATGAAAAAGAGAAAGTCAAACTCTCTGGATGCGAAATAATATTGTGATTCAGATGTGGTAAAAACACATTCATGGAACTTTAAGAAACAATGATAAGATAACGTACGAATGGACAAAAGGCAGCAGGCAAACAAAAAGAAAGGCGAAGAAGACGGGAAATGAGGAAATTAATGAGATACAATGATTCATATGCGTGAGGGCAAACATACCTTTGTCTGGACCCATGTTGCAGAATGAGGCACTGAAAGTTGATAATGAGCTTGGGGATATGGAGTTTGTCATACACAGGATGGCTGGACAATTTCTAAGCTAGACACAGCATAATGTGGTATGATATGAGTGTGGAAGCTAAGAATGTGCAGGAACGTGTAGCAATAGAATGGAACACAATACTGCGCTACCTAATAGTGAATTATGACCCAAAAGACATATGCATTGCTGAAGAAACAGGACTGTTTTATTGTGCACCGCATTCAAAATATCTTGAAATTTGAGGTGAAAAGTGCATTGACAGAAAAGTGTCAAAATGATGACTCACTATACTGCTGTGTGAAAACATGTTATGTGAAATGGAAAAGCCACTGGTGATTAGAAAGGCAGTGTATCCCATAGTTCAAAAACACAGACATCACTAAGCTTCCAATCAGATAGTGATGCAACAGAAAGGTGTGGATGGTGAGTGATCATATGGAAAAGTGGCTGGGGTCTTTCAATACCAGAACGTAAAAAGGGAGTCACCAAGTTCTCCTTTTCCTAGACAATGTAACGTGCCACCCGAAAGTCATCAGATGTGAAAGTGGCTTGATCCCTGCCAGATTCAACCAGCCTTCTGCGAACCAAAGACCAGGAAGTTATTTACAAATTCAAGTCCCATTATAGGCCATTACCAATGTAGTCTTTTATTCTAAGAGTTGAAGAATCCAAAAATACACTTGCTTTTGCACGATCAGTTTCTATCCTGTATGCAGCAAATTAGATTGGTTTGGTGGTAAGAGAAATAAAGCCTGAGACTATCACCAACTGCTTCAGCAAAGTGGGGTCTGGAGATAATGAACAAAACACTTCTGTACTCATTGAAGCTCAAGAAACTGCAAAATATTTCATGTAGTCCAGATGACTACATTCGAAATGATTACTTTCTGTCAATTCACTCCACTTTTACTTTGGCAACAGATCTAATATCTGCAAACAAAGAGGATGAGAAGGAGTAAAGAAAGGAAGATGATGACCAAGAGGAAGAAGAGGAGGAGAAGCAATATTATGTACCCACAAAAACTAAAATGCCTGAAGAAGCTACTGTATGCATAATTGACGGTATGTAATCTGCAGTACACATTAACTGTCCCAAGCTGCTGGACTTTTATACTGAGCAGAACAATATGTAGAAAAAACAACTTGGAACAGGAAATTTATACAAGTTTCCCTCCTAGACATGTGTCGAACAACATGAAATATTAAGCAAATAAACATAGGAATTATATGTATGTACAACAACATATGAATTTAAAGTTACATTAAAAATGCCATATTATGTACCAATTAGTGTAAAGTCTAGTGATCTGTTGTACAATATACAGTAAATGAACATCTACTGCACAGGTTTAAACATACATAAATACATGTATAATTATAAATTTATACTTTTGTGCACAATACTTGACAAATTTTATGTAGCCTAGTGTGTTTTGTGTAATCCAGGAACTTGTCCAATTTGGAAAATCTTTTTATGATTCCATTTCAATTTGAAGAAGTTTCAGTGTTGTTTTAGGATTACTTGCAAGCAAGAGTGTAATGTTAGTTAAATTGACAAAAAAGTGGAGAATTTCTGGTTTCTGTTATCTTACAATTTTTGGCTGCTGTAAATTTAGGGGAGACAGAGAAGGGTTTTGTCAGCCTGATTAGTACTGTTTTGGTTAATATAGCTATATTTTGTGACACCACTGATCCATTATCTTCATATATGTCGACTGTGTTGTGACAGGACAGTGCTGTTTTAGTGCTGTTGTGATGGTATCTGTTAATTTTTGGATTGAAGTTCAAAATTTAGCGAAAGTGTAATTCTTTGTCTGTATTCATTGGGTTTATGAACTGAATAGATATGTGAGAAAGGGTGTGCACTGTAAATGGAAACACAATGCCCTTGCCCACAAAGGTGTTTTAGTAGTGGGACAGGTGAGGGATGAGAAGTGCTAGTTGTTAGAACATAATCCTCCTCGTTATATTTGGTAACCTGCAAATTTCTTCTATTCTCTCACCTATCAAAATCAGTATTTTGGGTATTTTACAGACCTTACACACTTGCACTTTAGGGATGCAATCTGTTCACTTGAAAAATTTTGGACAAAGTGCTTGAACTCAAATGGGAACTACACTAAAAAATAAATTCAATTTTGGTCTAAAAACCATAGCTTTTCACTGTCAGATTAAGAATTTTTCACCAGGTTATGAAATTTTCACTTTTTAGCAGCACTATATTTCAGTATCAACTATTCTTGCACCCCACCCCCTACCTCACAAACAATGGACCTTGCCGTTGGTGCGGAGGCTTGCATGCCTCACCAATACAGATAGCCATACCGTAGGTGCAACCACAATGGAGGGGTATCTGTTGAGAGGCCAGACAAATGTGTGGTTCCTGAAGAGGGGCAGCAGCCTTTTCAATAGGTGCACGGCCAATAGTCTGGATGATTGACTGATCTTGCCTTGTAACATCAACCAAAACAGCCATGCTGTGCTGGTACTGTGAACGGCTGTAAGCAAGGGGGACAACAGCCGTAATTTTTGCTGAGGGTATGCACCTTTACTGTATGGTTAAATGATGATGGCATCCTCTTGGGTAACATGTTCCGGAGGTAAAATAGTACCCCATTCAGATCTACGGACAGGGACTACTCAGGAGGACATTGTCATCAGGAGAAATAAAACTGGCATTCTGAGGATTGGAGTGTGGAATGTCAGATCAGACAGGTAGGTTAGAAAATTTAAACAGAAAAATGGATAGGTTAAAGTTAGATATAGTGAGAATTGGTGAAGTTCAGTGGCAGGAGGGACAGACTTCTGGTCAGGTGAATACAGTGTTATAAACATAAAATCAAATAGCAGCAATATAGGAGTGGGTTTAATCATCATCATCATCATTATCATCATCATCATTTAAGACTGATTATGCCTTTCAGCGTTCAGTCTGGAGCATAGTCCCCCTTATAAAATTCCTCCACGATCCCCTATTCAGTGCTAACAGCTAACATCGGTGCCTCTTCTGATGTAAAGCCTATTACTTCTCCTTGGTCTGCCCCGACTCCTCCTACCCTCTACTGCTGAACCCATGAGTCTCTTGGGTAACCTTGCTACTCCCATGCGTGTTACATGACCACACCATCTAAGCCTGTTCATCCTGACTGCTACATCTATAGAGTTCATTCCCAGTTTTGCTTTGATTTCCTCATTGTGCTCACCCCCCTGCCATTGTTCCCATCTACTAGTACCTGCAATCATCCTAGCTACTTTCATATCTGTAACCTCAACCTTATTGATAAGGTAACATGAATCCACCCAGCTTTCGCTCCCATACAACAAAGTTGGTCGAAAGATTGAACGGTGCGCAGATAACTTAGTCTTGGTACCAACTTCCTTCTTGCAGAAGAGAGTAGATCGTAGCTGAGCACTCACTGCATTAGCTTTGCTACACCTCGCTTCCAGTTCTTTCACTATGTTGCCATCCTGTGAGAATATGCATCCTAAGTACTTGAAACTGTCCACCTGTTCTAAATTTGTTCCTCCCATTTGGCACTCAATCCATTTATATCTCTTTCCCACTGACATTACTTTCGTTTTGGAGATGCTAATCTTCATACCATAGTCCTTACATTTCTGATCTAGCTCTGAAATATTACTCTGCAAACTTTCAATCGAATCTGCCATCACAACTAAGTCATCTGCATATGCAAGACTGCTTATTTTGTGCTCACATAACTAAATCTCACCCAGCCAGTCTATTGTTTTCAACATATGATCCATAAATAATATGAACAACAGTGGAGACAGGTTGCAGCCTTGTCTTACCCCTGAAACTACTCTAAACCATGAACTCAATTTACCGTCAACTCTAACTGCTGCCTGACTATCCATGCAAAGACCTTTAATTGCTTGCAAAAGTTTGCCTCCTATTCCATAATTACGTAGAACAGACAATAACTTCCTCCTAGGAACCTGGTCATATGCCTTTTCTAGATCTATAAAGCATAAATACAATTCCCTGTTCCACTCATAACACTTCTCCATTATTTGCCGTAAGCTAAAGATCTGGTCCTGTCAACCTCTAAGAGGCCTAAACCCACACTGCTTTTCAACCAATTGCTCCTCAACTAATACTCGCACTTTCCTTTCAACAGTACCTGAGAAGATTGTACCCACAACGCTGATTAAAGAGATACCTCTGTAGTTGTTACAATCTTTTCTGTTTCCATGTTTAAAGATTGGTGTGATTACTGCTTTTGTCCAGTCTGATGGAACCTGTCCCGACTCCCAGGCCATTTCAATTATCCTGTGTAGCCATTTAAGACCTGACATTCCACTGTATTTGATGAGTTCCGACTTAATTTCATCCACCCCAGCTGCTTTATTGCACTGCAATCTATTGACCATTTTCTCCACTTCCTCAAATGTGATCCTATTTCCATCATCATTCCTATCCCATTGTACATCGAAATCTGAAACATTACTGATCATATTTTCACCTACATTGAGCAACTCTTCAAAATATTCCCTCCATCTGCCCAAGGAATCCACAGGATTCACCAGCAGTTTTCCTGACGTGTCCAAAATACTTGTCATTTCCTTCTTACTTCCCTTTCGAAGACTGCTAATTACGATCCAGAATGGTTTTCCAGCAGCTTGACCCGAAGTCTCCAACCTCTTTCCAATGTCTTCCCAAGATTTCTTCTTGGATGGTGCAATTATCTGTTTGGCTTTGTTTCTTTCTTCAACATAACTTTCTCTGTCTACCTGAGTTCTAGTATGTAGCCATTTTTGATATGCCTTCTTTTTCCTTTTACAGGCTGCCTTGACTGTGTCATTCCACCAAGCTGTTTGCTTCATCCTACCTTTACACACTACTGTTCCAAGACATTCTTTAGCCACTTCTAGTACTGTGTCCCTGTACCTTGTCCATTCCTTTTCCAATGACTGTAATTGACTACATTCAACTAACTGGTACCTTTCTGAGATCACTGTTATGTACTTGTGCCTGATTTCCTTATCCTGACGTTTCTCCACTCCTATCCTCCTACATATGGACCTGACCTCCTGCACTTTCAGCCTCACAATACCAATTTCACTGCAGATCACAGCCTTCCTGAATTCCTGATCTGTTATTATATAGTCAATGACAGATCTGGTTCCCCTGCCTTCCCAAGTATACCAGTGAATGTTCTTATGTTTAAAAAAGGAGTTTATGATTACTAAGCCCATACTGGCACAGAAATCCAAGAGTTGTTTCCCGTTCCTGTTGGCCTCCATATCCTCTCCAAATTTACCCATAACCTTTTCATACCCTTCTGTTCGATTTCCAATCCTGGCATTAAAATCACCCATGAGCAGAACACTGTCCTTGTCCTTTACTCTAACAACTACATCACTGAGTGCATCATAAAAACTATCCATCTTATCTTGATCTGTCCCTCACAATGTGAATATACTGGCACAATCTTAATTTTCTTGCTAGACACTGTCAAATCTATCCACATCACATCAGTCTTTCGATTACATACCTTATTGCAACTACGTTGGGTTCCATTTCTTTCCTGATGTAAAGCCCTACACCCCATGGTGCTATTCCTGCTTTGACTCCTGACAGGTAGACCTTGTATTCTCCCACTTCCTCTTCTTTTAATAATGAATACAAATAGGAGCGCGAGTAAGCTACTACGATCACCAAAGTCAATGCATTATTGTAGCCAAGATACACACAAAGTCTGCTTACCACAGTAGTACAAGTTTATATGCCAACTAGCTCTGCAGATGATTAAGAGATTGAAGAAATGTATGACATGATAAAAGAAATTATTCAGATAGTTAAGGGAGATGAAAAATAGTGGTCATTATGGGGACCGGAATGCGATTGTAGGAACAGGAAGAGAAGGGAAAGTTGTAGGTGAATATGGACTGGGGGTAAGGAATGAAAGGGGATGCCGCCTGGTAGAATTTTCACAGAGCATAATTTAATCATGGCTAACACTTGGTTTAAGAATCACGAAAGAAGGTTGTACATATGAAAAAGGCCTGAAGATACTGGAAAGTTTCAGATAGATTATATAATGGTAAGACTGAGCTTTAGCAACCAGGTTTTAAATTGTGATTTCCAGGGGCAGATGTGGACTCTGACCACAATTTATTGGTTATGAACTGTAGATTAAAACTGAACAAACTGCAAAAAGATAAGAATTTAAGGATATGAGACTAGGATAAAATGAAGGAACCAGAGGTTGTGGAGCATTTCAGAACGAGCAGCTGACTAGAACAGGGTAAGGAATATAGTAGAAGAAGAATGGGTGACTCTTCAGAGATGAAATATTGATGGCAGCAGAGGATCAAGTAGGTAAAAAGAAGAGGGCTAGTAGAAATCCTTGGGTAACAGAAGAGATATTGAATTTAATTGATGAAAAGAGAAAATATAAAAATACAGTAAATGAAGCAGGAGAAAAGGAATACAAATGTCTCAAAAATAATATCGACAGGAAGTGCAAAATGGCTAATCAGGGATGGCTAGAGGACAAATGTAAGGATGTAGAGGCATGTATCGCTAGGGGTAAGGTAGATAGCGCTTACAAGAAAATTAAAGAGATCTTGGAGAAAAGAGAACCATCTGTATGAATATCAAGAGCTCAGATGGAAAACCCATCCTAAGCAAAGAACAGAAAGCAGAAACATGGGAGGAGTATGTAGAGGGTCTATACAAGGGCGATGTACTTGAGGGCAATATTATGAAAATGGAAGAGGGTGTAGATGAAGATGAAATGTGAGGTTTGACGACGACATTGTAATTCTGTCAGAGATATCAAAGGACCTGAAGAGCAGCTGAACAAAATTGACAGTGTCTTGAACGGAGGATACAAGATGAACATCAACAAAAGCAAAATGAGGATAATGGAATTTAGTCAAATTAAATCAGGTGATGCTGAGGATATTAGATTAGGAAATGAGACACTTAAAGTATCGTAGTAAATGAGTTTTGTTATTTGGGCAGCAAAATAACTGATGATGGTCGGAGTAGAAAGGATAAAAAAATGTAGACTAGCTATGCAAGGAAAGTGTTTCTGATGAAAAGAAATTTGTTAACACCGAGTATAGATTTTAGCATCAGGCAGTCTTTTCTGAAAGTATTTGTATGGATTGTAGTCATGTATGGGAGTGAAACATGGATGACAAACAGGTTAGACAAGAAGAGAATAGAAGCTTTCGAAATGTGGTGCTACAGAAGAATTCTCAAGATCAGATGGGTGGTTCACATACCTAGTGAAGAAGTACTGAACAGAACTGGAGAGAAGAGGAATATGAGGCACAACTTGACAAGAAGAAGGGATCGGTTGGTAAGACAGATTCTGAGGCATCAAGGGATTACCAATTTAGTACTGGAGGGAAGGGTGGAGGGTAAAAATAGTAGAGGAAGACCAAGAGATGTATATGCTAAGGAGATTCAGAAGGATGTAAGTTGCAGCAGTTATTCGGAGATGAAGAGGCTTGTACTGGATAGAGCAGCATGGAGAGGTGCATCAAACCACTCTCTGGACTGAAGACCACAACAACAACAACAACATTCTTCCACCACCTTTGCAAGGCATTCATATCACTGGCAATAAATAACAGCATTACATCACCTCTAGGAAGCAATTTGTAGAACACAATTCCATTTTCCTGCTGCCACCAGCTGCATAGCAACAGCATCAACCTCACCATCACCATCACCATCATCATCATCATCATCATCATCATCATATTGTCAACACACGTGGATGATACGAAATATTTGCATGGGGATGCTACTTTTTATTAGGCCTTTGCCGTTACTTTCTTCTTTTTATTTTAACTTAAGGGTATCATATTTCTTTGCAAGTAAGTAAGACAGGGACATTCAGTATCATTAATGAGGTAACTGATCAAACAAACAAACAAACAGAGATGGACAAATTGATTGATTTTTGCAGTTTTCACTTAAAATGTGTGGCACATATATTCTAGATTTGTTTTTTAATCTTGCCTGTTGGATGTAAATTTAGTGTGTTGTTTGGCTAAGGGCAGTTCATCACATCTCTTAATTCTTGCTATAAATGCTGCAAATCATTGTATAATAAAGTGTTTAGGTCTTACTGGAAGTTCCATATTTTGAGTGTAGTAAATTGATGAGAATAGTGCGGGCCTCTCTGGATTGAGGCAACAACTTTGTTGCTGTGCTTTCTCCAATGACATTTTGACATTCACAGTACCTTCACTGTATTGGTTCTTCCAAATATTAAAAAAAAATATGTTGGAAAGTATATGTTGGAAAGTTTAGCTTCTAAAGATTGGCACTTCTTCTTCTTCTTTAGTCACAATGGGCACAAACCTTCATGTTAACAAAATTCAATATGTATTTCCAAACACAACACTCCAAATAAAGACAGACACAGGGCAAATTGTAAACAGTGTTGTGTCAGTACAAAAGTGTTAACAACTTACTCATCACAAAAATATACGAGTGCAGTATACCAAAGTCAATATTTGATCTCGGGGAGCCATGGAGCAAACAAAAATTGTAACTTAAAATCTATTGCTTTATGTCTGAACCTTGTTTTTGTCTGCTCCTGGAAACTGTTTCTTTCAGTCAGCCAGCAACACCTCCCGAGTACTTTTCTCATTCTTCCTTTGGATACCCACTGGCTCCATTTCAGTGGATCCAGGTGATGATGATTTGGCAGTCTCTTCACAGCAATGGTCAGTACGTTTATTTAATACTCAATCTTCTCATCCCTCCTTTTACATCTACTTAACTCTATGCTATCCATGCCAATACTGCTGTCTGTATCCATGACCTCACTCTGGATTACAGAGTGTAATGCTCTCCAATTTGTAACTTTTTTGCCGTGGCTTGTTTTTTATCAGTTTTCTTATTAAATTTGAAACACTTTCCTGATGTTCCATAAAATATTATTTATTTTGTCAAAAATTGCCTTTAGCTTCTCAGATCATTGTACTTGTCATACGATGATAGCCTAAGATGCCGAAAGCTGGTTCATAACAAAATAAGTATTATTTTACAGAACATTGCAAAAGTGTTTTCTAATTAATACTGTTGTTATCGTCTGTCAAACATAGGTTGAAAATTCATTTCATGTGTACAGATTTTATCTTCAAGGGGCACGCAGACATGTGGGCACATATCTTATGTATGCAGAGAATTCTAAGGACATAACCTTTCCCTGGGCATTTTTCCACACCCTTCTTTCCATATTGCTTTCTTAATCATTCCTAAATAAATTATCTTGGGCTTCAAGAGCCTGAAAATGACAATTTTCATAAGATGAATTTCCTAGTTATCAATTACTGTTGAAGCAAATTTCAAGATGCCTGAGGATATATTGTAATTTATATAGTGTATCTGTATTAGTAAGAAAACAATAATTACCAATTGTGCCACTGTTAGTCATCTTGCGAGGTAAAGTAGCATATTGTCGATGATGGCTTGAACTTCCAGAACCAGGAATAAGTGTAGATGATTTAGAATTTGGTACACCATAAGCAGCACCCAGAGAGACAACAGTCATCGAAACGAGGTCACCAGATCGTCGAATCAGATCCACAACATGCTCATGTGAGGCAGCAGAAACATCTTCACCATTTATCTGTGACATAATACATGTGATGTGCATATATAACTGATTTAGTAGAGTAAAAAGGCTCCAAAACTTTCAGATATACTATAAGTTGTCTGATCAAATGACTCCTCCCATACCATTGATAACATTTTGATAACACACAGTATTATATATTAATTCACAGCTTATACATTAAATGTGAAACTCATGAGTGTTTTATAATTGTAATGATGAATCTCAAATCAGAAATCATAAAACAGAATGTGCAATTACAAATAACTGTGGTATAGTACAGTATCAGATTTAAGAAGCCATGTTCCAATGAACAAATAAATATAATAAATAATAGCTTCCATTACAGTGCATATATAAACAAGAAGGAAAGAACAGTTTCTAAATTAAAGATGTCACTGTCAGTTTATTGCAACTGCGGGTTACCAGTTTTGAACTCAGTGAAATTTATGTATCACAAACAAGAAAAATTTCTAGCATAATACATAGTCTTGAATGCATACAAACAGAAAGAACACCAAACTAAAAAACTATTATTCTATATTTTGACAACTATTTAGAAAGAACCAAGCTACACAAGCACATACACATCAATGGTGTTATACACAATGCAATGTAATGGAATTTACAAGGATATATCTATCATTTTAGAAAAATAATTCTCTAATTTAGGTTCCGATTATTCAATCATTTCGCATCATCTCCAAATATGAGAATACTTCCCACATTTTGTTTCATTCACTTTCTTACATCTAGAAACAATGATCTACTCCCTGCTGCAGCTTGTTTTTGTGTTCTTGTTGTTTTATCACAAGAACATTAAGTCTCTTTTGGGACGTGCATCACTGATACCCAAACAGAATGGCATATTTTGTGAATCACTTCTTTCTGGCATCATTTCACACTGTCAATGTGAATTCATAGTGGTTTTGAAGGTATTTAACATGTCTGGCATTCAGTAAAATGAAGTCTTATAGTTACTGCTTTGATCAACTAACTGTATAAGTACTCCACAGGTATAAATTTAACCACCAGTCACAGCATTGTTAATGGTTACACTGTTGCACTTCAGTTGATATCAAATGCACACAATTACACTAGTAGTACAATTGGTAACCAACATCATCAGGCTGCAGAACTTTACTGCCTTGAGTTACTCACATATTATAATATAAGCAGGCTACATAAGGAATATGGAGAACAGTATCTCAGCTCATTTTTCATTTCCTGATACTCTACTTACCATGAAAGTGCAGCAAAATAACAGTATTAATTTTTGATAGCAAGTGGTTAAGACAAGTCATGAAACAAAAATACTGTCAGACATTCATTTATATCTGCCAACAGTATTTTCAGTTACACAACTCATGACTTTTCAGTCACTTAAACAATAGTTTAACCAACAATATGGTGTCTGCATAAAACATGAAGCACACTATTCCATAAAATTTTGGTCATGCAGCTCAATAAACTCAACCTCTTCTTCTAATATTTCAGCTGAATACCATCCAGCCATCTTCAGAGTGAGCCGAAGTGACTAACGCTCCAGCACTTGCTCTGTCCTTTTGCACCCGAGGACTGAACCACTGTGTATGTGGCCAAAGATACACAAGGCACCAGAGACGTTGATAGGTGGCAAAGAGGTGTAACATATGTATGGAAATTAAATCTATGGCTGCACAGTTATTCCACATGGTGATATTGATGTCTCACGGAGAGCTGCACCATCCCGACATCTTCGTGATTTAATTACAGATATTGCTAGATTCCATGATTTGTCCAAGCTGAAGCTACTATCTCTATTAATTAAATTAATTGCCAACTGAATTTCAATTGCTTCTTTCACTACTGAGTCCCAGGAAGGTGAAGTCAAGGCTAAAATTTCGACATTATCATACACCATTGAGTGCCCGTGTCAATACAGTGCTCCGCCACCGCAGATTTATTAGGTTGTAAGAGACGGATGTACCTGTTCAAATACAATGCATGACACTTGCATAATATCTAACAATTCTTCACATTTCTGGATGAGACACACTTACAGCAAGCAGGTAATCACCCTTGCGCAGACCAGCCATGTCAGCCACTCCTCCTCGGTCTACATCGTCTAGGTACTGTAACGCAGGGCACCTATCCGAGGGCTGCAGTTCCATGAGGGGTGACGTCGCTTTGGCACCACGAAGGACAAATCCAAAGCCCTTCTTTGCACGGTGTAACACTACTGTTCGAGGTTCTGCTGGCAACCTTCCAAAACAAGTAAATTATAAAAATAGGGTTAACAACACTATACTAACTTGACAAAAGTAGCCTATTCATTAAATAATATAATGAAAAGGATAGTTGCTACTCACCATATGGCAGAAATACTCAGTTGCAGAAAGGCACAACAAAAAGACTGTCAGAAAGTTAGCTTACAGCCAACAAGCCCTTTGTCAAAAATAGACAACAAACACACATGCACACACTCACGCACAGCTGGAGCCAGAGACTGTGGTCATGTGTGTGTGAATTGGGCTTTTGTGTGTGTGTGCTTGTGCGCATGCTCGTATGTTGTCTATTTTTGTCAAAGGCCTTGTCTGAAAGCTAACTTTTTGACAGTCTTTTTGCTGTGGCTTTCTGAGACTCAACACCTCCACTATGTGGTGAGTAGCAACTATCCTTTTTATTATATTGTTACATTCCATCCTGGATTATTCATTAAACAGGAATTATTTAAACAGATTCATAAAAAACAAGTGAAAATGTGAATGAGCATAAGTGGAAAGTTCTGGCACAGCAGGTAGAGAGTTGTTCTTAATTGTTACTCTTTCTGTTTTGAGAGAATTGAGTATTCAGGATGCAATGAACAGAATTTTTATAATTTCCATAGATTCACGTGCATATCAATGTCATTCTTTGATATGTTGTACAACTGTTTTAGTGAAAATGCATTGAACCTCTCCTTCTAGCCAACGACTCAGTCAAACTATCCATTTCCACCAGAAAGGAGAGAGAAATAAGTTTATTACTATGTACTAAAGAAAGTACTTGTACTGTGTGAGTACATAACACCAAGATTTGTTGCTGTAAAACTAACAGACCTCTTGTTACAGAAGTTGAGGTTACATTTCTTTCCTTCAGTGTTTGTTGTACTGACTCTTAGTTTGTTACAACAACACAACAGCTAATGTAATTGTATGACTGACCTCAAGAGAGAAGGTAGTGCATGAAAGACAAGAAATGCTGTAGCACTGTCAGTAAAAATGTTCCAATTGCATACTTCTCATTGCCGTTTTCACAGAGTTGAAATTGGGTTTGGTGAAAGTGAGGTCTACCCCCACAATGGAGCTGTAGGGGGCAAGAGTAAACACCACATTCCCCCTATAATGCCACCTACAGGAAGGGTTGCCAGGTCTGCTGTATTTCACAAGGTCTCCCGTACTTTATTCACTTTTTCTTCTTCTTCCGTATTTTCAACAGGTCTCTTGTATTTTATGAGTTTTCCCATATTTTACCCACCTCAGGTATTTGACGTTCTTGATAATGTTTTCCTTAGTGTTTCAAAAAATTTTATTTATTCATTTATGCTAACATTTGTGAAGCATTCAAAGATTATCATTCCCAAAACGATAATTGATATTTCCATTTTGTCATCTTTTAATTCTCTCTTTTTCATGTTTACAAGCTTGAAGCTTCCATGAGAAAACTTTTGTCTCGTGCTTCATAGCATGTAGAAGTGCAGCTCCGTCTCAGTTCAGTGTGCAGTTTGTACTGTACTTATTATATATATTTAAGTATGGGTAAAAGGCATTTCAATATGTAATTGTTTCAGGAAACACTCATTACTTGTGTACACTTTCGTGTACAGGTGTACATCACAGTCTCCTAAAGGTAAAATACACGGATAATGTCACAATCGGAGTATTTTGGCCATTGTTTCCAAAATTTCCCATATTTTTAGTTTGAAAACCTACAGAAGTAGCAAAAGCCACAATTGCGTTCTGTACTGACCACCTTCAAAGAACAAACTGTGCTTAACAGCAACGAATATTTAAAAAATCTTGTGCTGAAAGCTGAAACTGCTACTCTGAAGAGAGGTTTAAGTTACCATTTGTACTGAACCAAGATGTGTTTCAGTTCTTACATGTGTTCAAATGGTGCTAAAAATTTAAGACCGAACTCAGTGGTGCAGTCCCTTATAGCACTAAAGCAATGTTTGATTGCAGATGTTGCAAAAGGAAACAAGTCCCTCAGATTCTACATTACTTATTGAAATGAATGGAGTTGATGTAGTGGAAAAAATCGGCAGACCACTAGAACAAAAATCTATTTTCATAATTCATCCATTAAATTCTGTCTACATTTTAAAACTTTAGAATTCTCTGTCATGCTTTTAAGTGAATGATGCACTGACTCGTAAAGTTATTTTACCATTTAGAATGTGTTATATACTTTTGATGTTTATCTAGTTTTAAACATTAGTTTCTCCCTTGTTGAATTATGTTTTTATATCTCTTTTCTATTCCAGTATTCCCCATACTTTCTAGTTACAAGGGGTGTTCCATTTTAGGGCGTTGCTGCAGTGTATATGCAACATAGCATGACTCCAATTCATGTATCCATTTACCAACATGTAGGCAAGCGATTAGTGGGGCATTTGTGTCTTTTCAACATGTGTTGTGAATATGGAAACGTGAACTATAGTGACATTATTACCAAAATTGTTGAAACAGCACCAACATGCTGTTATTCTTTTCTTGGCTGCCGAAGGACAAATACTAGTAGACATCAGTCAGAGAATGAAGAATGTGTACGGGGCAGTTTGTCTGCCAAAAACTACGACAAGGATTCCTGCTGCTTCATGACAATGTATCTGCCCATATCGCAAACATTGTAATGCAGAGACACCCAATCACCCGCCCTATAGTCTACAACAACACAAGTCAGCATGATGAGAATTCAGACTATGGCTTCTGGAAGTTCGATGCTGATGTAAGAATGCCAGCAGTGACCAAAATATACTGCTTATTCTTCAGGGACATATAGCCCTCAGCTACAACCTGTTGGGAGGAGCCCACAGGATTGCAGAAGCGGAAAGGAAAAATAGTCCATGATCAAGTTAACAATTTCATAGCTAGGAGGTAGGAGAAATCAAGTTACATAGCACTCTCAGAGAGTTTCCACTAGGGTCATTTATTTTAGCTATTATAATATTCGAAGAATTAATATTCCGAAATTGGATTGATGTCACTGCAGCCCATATGGGGCAACACGGCTAGTGTTGGAAGAGCTTGGACATGTGACAAACAGCAGCTCCAAACTCTTATGGCATAAGAAGCTTTGCCTTTGATCATGTTGAATTTACAATGTCTAATCACGTACAGTCACAGAGGAAATGAATTTGATTGGTGCGGAAATAGTATATTTTGGTTTGTAGCACTCCACGCAGACTTGGACAAGAGTAGATAATGAGTAAAGCTTGTGCCACATGAGATGCCATCCCTCCAACTAATGTCAGTAAATAGGATGCTGGGACTATTCCAATGTTCTCTGTCTCAGTGTTATATCTTTATCATCGCTTATGACCTCTTGGTCACAATGGTCGGGTTAGGATACTTTTATGTCTTGCAGTATTCAGGTTATTGATTGCCAGCAAATCCTAAACCATCCTACCGTTGTAGTTTGAAGTACCACCTGACAGCACCAATGATATGCTGCACAGCATAGCAGAGTTGTGGCTGCTCAGAACTGTAAAATCATATGAAAGTAACTTTTTCATTAACGTCATGTTGAGAAAAAGGAGTTAGGGTCACATGAACCACATGAATTCTGACAAAAGCACTTGTAGCTCTGTGTACAAATTTTGGAGGACACTGGGCCTCAACAATATATTAAGATTTTACCAGATTTGTCTGCTATTCATTTATGGTGCACAAACTTCTCCCAGAGTGTTGCTGTCTTAGAATAATTTATTGTCAGAGTTCATACATTGGAGTGCAACATACTAGCAGCTGTACTCCAGGTTTGGTTAGGTAAATATGACAGGGTGAAGATGTGCAGATAGATAATGAAGACGCAGAACCAACAGGTAGGTCTGTGGCTCAATACTGCCACACACCCCTGTTAGGCTTCCACTTCCTGATACAGGCAGTCTGTTCATTGTATGCCGTTTGTAAAGGTTTGGATGGCAGTTACTAGTTATTTTCTCTCAAAGTAAACTGATGGGAAAGGTTTTGATTATTAACAAAATGGATAAATTGAATTAATGTCAAATACAAGAGGAAGTAACAGAGAATGTTTTAAACTGGATTTAGATGTGGATGTATCACAATGTACCTATGCAAGTTCTGACTGAAATTATAGAATTGAGCAATGAATATGAATTAGCACTTTCCCTGGGATTTATGCCTTGAAAAACGTTTTCAGCCCAGTTTCAATCAATTCAATGTTTAGGACACAAGGCACTGATTCAACTTATTTTATTTCCTGAAGAATATAAAAGTCGTTGTAAGAGCTCCCACTAGCCTCATCAGGTTAGTGGGTATTTCAGAAACGAAAGACGAGAGCACAAGAAAACTTCCTATAATCAAAACTATTCTCAGACAGATTTACAGACATTGTTTACATGTTTGAACTGAAGAAACAGAGAAGGAATACAGGTTAATGGAACACACCTTAATTTTGATGATGAAACTGTACTGTTTGCCTTTATTGCAGACAAACATGGAAACAATGAATGGAAGAACTTAATACAATTTGTTTGAAAGTCAATTGTGGTTATACTGAAATGAATATAGTACAAATTAACAACTAATTCATAAAACTAGCTGATAAATTTGTGGCAGTTGAAGACAATGACTGAAACACGCAACTGAAGAGTAAAGGCAGTGTGAAATTGTGTTGGTAAATTAAAAACTACACTTTCAATTTGTTTGAAACAGAGGTGTGTTACCAGTTTTGACTTATGAACATGAAACAAGAGACTTTCACAGTGAAATCCATAATAAAAATAAAAGAGTGTTTTACAGCACGAAATAAAGAGATGCATGTTGAACTACTAGGAGAGACAGAAAAACAAACTGATCTGGTAACAGAGTGAAACAGAAAATGTTAACTGTCAATGAACAAACAATACCACATAACTGAAATATTGTCAGTTTTATGTTTCTTAGTCAGTTGATATCCTTGACTTTCAGCACATTTGCTGTTACCACCCGAATGCTGAATTTTTAATTATTTATCAAAAACATGCACTAAAACAACACTGTGTGTGTATGACACTGTAAGAGTAATTGAAAATTACATGTACCTGCAAAAGAACGAAATATCACATGACTAGGGTGTTTTGAATGTGGTAAACAATTCCACATAAATGCATAATCGTGCACAGACACAGCACACTGTTTTTGCTTACTATGTATCTGCCATGTTTCAAAGTGTTTCCTTGGTTGCAGCTTCAGTTCATGAAAATGGACAGCATTTTAAAAGACGAACTTTTTACTGAAGAAAGATTTGTTTCTTGTCTAAATTAGCATTCCTTCCAGAGAGTGACTGTCAGCAGTATTGTTATTTAGCTTGCATTCACAGCAGTCTAGTAAAACTATGAAACTTAGTAGTACCACAGGTGCCTTATTGTGCAATAAATCAGAATGGAAAGCTTGACTTATTTTGTACTTTAGTCATTTCTGCTACATATTTTTAGAACATACCCTTTATTGTAGCATCCCTTATAAATGTAGAATGAACAACAGGTGAGGATAGTAGTAACAGTTATGTTACATGCACAGAAGAAAATTTATTTCATTTATGGGGCTCTCTGTCACATTTTCTGCACTGTCTAATGACACAGGTAATTTTTCTTGTTTTCTTAGTAATAACATTACTGATATAGTTGTTATCATAAATACACGAATTACAGCTTCAACTTGGATCTTATTAAGCTGATTTACAATTTTTTTTATTTAGAAATTTCGCTGGCTGTATCCAGGAATGCTCAAAACGATAGAGCAGTCACAGCTGCCACTGGAGATGTCAGTACTTCACACCCATAACTACACAATGGTGCTCACTGTTTAGCAGATGATTCAGATAAGTTATCAGAGACACCAGAAGTGAGGATGTGGAAAGTGGAGGCCATGAATTTTACGGTGACTTAAGCAGTGACAGGAATAGGAAGTTTAAAAGCCTACCCTGAAGACTGGGAGAAAAGCACCAATAAAATTATGAGAAGCACAGACAAGCGTGTATAAGAAATAAAAAAAGCCAAAGTGGCAAAATTACTCATAATATTCCAAGAAAGGCACCAAAGTTATGTTCAATGTGCGTCAAATGTGTGTCAGAAATCCATTCCAAGCAAGTGTCATCAATTTTCTGCTGGCAATATGCAAGCAGTATTTAACACATTCTGGGTAACATTTCGTGGGATCAGACGAAGAATTATATAATCAGTTTTGAGGATATAATTCTAAGCAAATGTACAGGGAAGGTCACTAGAGAATCTGAGAGGAACGGCACATCATTTGAGAAATGAGATGGGACAACATAAATATTCAATAAGATGTTTCTCATTACTCTTGGGATTACAGAATGGACTATCCAATGTTGGCCGGATAATGCTACACATGGGATGGGCCCTGATTCAGAATGGCCACATTCTCAAATAAAACAAAGAAAAAAGATGAGAGAATCTTCATAAAAGAATTCCTGGCGTGCCTTCTAAAACTGCCATCATATTACTGCCAGGAATCTTCCTCCACCTGTGCCTTGCTCCTTTTCTACAATGCAAACAACAGCTACACAAAATCTACAAGGAAATATGTAATATGGAGAAGATTCCATCTTTAACTTGATTTTCAAGGATGGCGACCTTAGCTTATTTTCCACCAAGAAATGCCAGTGCAACCTGTGTTGTAGTAACCGGCTTGGAAGCTTGAGCAAGGACATGTGGAAGCAGCACAAAGAACACAACGACAAGACAAGGCTGCAAAAAGATGTACATAAGAAAGATGCTCAGTGTACACCATGGACTTCTGGGCTGCGAAAATAGCTGCATTTTTACATGAAAGTCCAGTTTCTTATAAAATAAACTTGCCTGTTCATCACTTTACAACATATAATTTAGAAAGTCTTGATGTGGTGTTTTACTGGTTCAATGAAACACGAGGTGAACTGGTTGCATCAAATTTTACCTCGTATATTGTAGACACCCTGTCCAAAACAATTCAGGACAGTTCTGTCCAAGTCATTCTGCATTCTGATGGCTGCAAATATTGGAACAGAAATATGATATTATCAAATTCTCTTTAAAGATTAGCAACTGATACAGAAGTAATGATGACACAAACAGTTTTGGAGTAGGTCATACTCAGATAGGAAGTGACTCATTCACAGTTCCATTGAGTACATGCTTAAAGGGATGTGAAGTTACACTTTCTAGCCAGTCCGGCTTGATATATGAAGAGGTGGGAAAAAGGCAACAACCTTACGAAGTCCATTTCCTAGATTACTTCTTTTTCACCAACTATCAGAGAAAAGTTGTGGCCATATGACTCAATTAGACATGTAAAAATGAGCCTATAGCTATGGACCTGAAGGCAATGAAATGCCATCCAAAAATTATTATTTACTACAAGTGATCTTTCAACAAAGTGTGGCAAGAAATACCAAGGCAACCAAGAAAAATTTCTAGAAAACCTTGCTTCCCGAAACAATACAAAGAAAGACTGAAAATCAGAAAAGTCAAATGGGATCATTTACAACAACTTAAAGTCCTTCTTTCTAAGGAGGATCATTGCAATTATGACAACATCTCATACAAATGAACATCATCTTGGAGATAACTGTTTCAGGAGTGAAGTGCAGTGCAGTTCTTTGTTGCTGCTTGAAAAATGTTTGGCAGTTTTCTTCTTGAAGAAATATACACGCAGTATTAGAACTACATGATCAGTGTGTGTGTGTGTGTGTGTGTGTGTGTGTGTGTGTGTGTGTGTTTGAAGTTATTTCTATTAAGTCATTCAATAAAATGTAATTATTATTGTTTCCAAAATTGTGTTATTACTAGATTTCTTTGCACCAAAAACAATATAAAAGTGGTAAATCATCCAGGAGCCTCTGACAAACAAATACCACATAAATGCTGAGTCCCAGAAAGGCACAACAAAAGACTGTCAAACAAGTAAACTTTTGGCTAAAAAGGTATTTCAACAATGGAAAATCCAGGATGGAATAATGACAGTATTATGGAAAGGACAGTTGCTACTCACATTATAACAGGGGTGCTGACTAGCAGATAGGCACGACTAAAAACTGCCAAACAAGTAAGCTTTCAACTAGAAAGGCCTTCATTGGAATTAGACAACATGCACATACACACTCACACACACACATCTCACACACACGACCTCAGTCTCTGGCTGCCGCAACCAGCCAGAGGCTGCCATCATGTGCGTGTGAGTTCCATTTGCATGAGTGTACATGTGTATGTAGTCTAATTCTGATGAAGGCCTTTCTAGCTGAAAGCTTACTTGTTTGACAGTTTTTAGTCATGCCTATCTGCTAGTCAGCACCTCTGTTATAACATGAGTAGCAACTGTCCTTTCCATAATACTGTCATTATTCCA
Source organism: Schistocerca americana (assembly GCF_021461395.2). NCBI lineage: Eukaryota > Metazoa > Arthropoda > Insecta > Orthoptera > Acrididae > Schistocerca > Schistocerca americana. The sequence continues at coordinate 943,453,853 of NC_060121.1, read as the reverse complement.
TCCTGGATTTTCCATTGTTGAAATACCATGTAAGTAACATACCCTACCATAAATACTGAGACAATTTTGTGTATCTACCATATTTAAGTTTTCTAAGGAGTTTTTTCTTTGTTCCACTTCCTGATGAGATCTGAAATTTCATTGTAGTGCTACAATACATATTTAGCATCCCTATGAAAAGTATTAGGTATTCTGGGCAGTTTCTTGTCTATACTGTAAAATCTGTATTTTGCTACTTTCTTTACTGATGAAATGTGCCTGCGATGAAAATGAATTGGTGTGAGTGGGAAATGGAGCTATGGTTATGGCTGATATATGGACCAAGACAGTTCTTTGTTGGATTCCAAGAGATAGGGAAAGGCAGCCTAATGGAGGGTGATCTGAAGACATATGAAAACTTGTAGGAATGATAAAGATGACATCATGTTAAACTGCTGGGTGACATGGGATCCACATGAATATTTTTGCAGCGCAGCCTTGCGGCTGCCAAACAGTGGATTTTAGCATGCCTATAGAGCTTCAAATATGAAGCAAAATTATTTCTTCACTATCCATTGACTGAAGCATGTGGGGACCCTACACTTTCTCTGATCATTACTTCTGTAGATATAGCAGAGGACATATGTGGCTTTCTCTTTGAAGATAGTTGTCTAGCGTTGCTAACAATGCTGCAAAATGTCTGCTAAGTATTAGCAATTTGATTTGTGTGATGTCTGCTAGCAAGGGACAATACACTTTGTTTACATTAAACATGCTAAATTGTGCAGTTATGTAGTGGCCTCTCGAAGCCACTTGGAATGATAACATATTAACAGCTTATTTACATGGTCTCCTTGCTTTTAAGTCAAAGCTGCACAGCTTGTTATGAACACACTCCAGTGATAATTTAATACAAAAGTGCTCAGTTTTGTTGTTTTCAATTTGTAAGTTTATGGTTGGTAAATATTAGGTTCTCCAGTTGTCTGGTACTTTGATGATTGAAATTTTTTAACCATTGTCTACATGATTAATTATATATTTAACTGATGGAAAATTTAATAGAAAATAAGAAAAACTGCTTGAATTACAAGTAGAGTGAGAGTGGCTGGCCAGTGTGTACCTTCAGAAAGCGAAATTCTTAGTATTGCCGGTAAAAAGAAAAAAGCTTTTGGAGCTTGTAAGTTCATTCAAGGTGGGGAAAGTAGGGGATTGGTTAGAAAGAAAGAAGATGATAAGGTCATTTGAGACACGCGCAATGGACTTGTGTTCAGGAGGATGATGGTTCAAATTTCCAGCTTTAGGTTTTCTGTGATTTTCCTAAATTGTTTAAGACAAATGCCTGGCTGGTTACCCTGAAAGGCATGGAAACTTATTTATGCATCCTTTACTAACCTGAGTTGTGCTCCTATCTCTACTGACCTCAACATTGATGGGACATTAAACACTAATCTTTCTTTCTTGCAGCTCGGTCGTGCCCCTTCCAAAGGAACTATTCCAACATTTGCTTTAAATGATTTTAATAATGCATCGCAAACTTAAACCTGAAAGACTGGCCAAGAATTTGAACCACTGTCCTCCCAAAGGCAAGTCTATTGTCTTATCACTGGGTCACCATCTCACTTGGTGATTTGTTGTTTTTCTGGAAATACGGATCCCATTAAATGGCGATGGAGGAAAACATGAAAAGTCATATGTGTATATAGTCCACATATCAGATATGTGTATGAAGATGATCACCTTACTATGAGAAGTATGTGGTCTAATGTTACCTTCTATGAACATAGGGCCTTGCATGTGATGAAGGAACACAAATGAGTACAAACTACAAAAGACAGTAAATATCGTCAGGAGGTCTGTAGTTTTTAGATGTCAAGACTGTTGTAAATAGCTTCCCACATGTTCACTTCAGTGCCTTGAACTAAAAGACAAGCTGGAATATGACTGTCACTACTTGTCATTTATTTTCAGCAATAAACAAGATACATCATTACTTCTTGTCTTTAGTGCAGAGAATATTGTTTCATATGATGCATGGAGGGAAATATTTTTATTTCTCATCTTATTGTCAATGCAAAATGGAACGTGTAATTTGGACGAAAATGTGTTAACACTAATCACCACAAACTGGTTTACAGAATTATGTGAATACAATTGTTTGAAGAATTCAGCATTAGGTTGACTTGCATGGGAATGTAGCAACTATTTCTAAAATGTTTTTATGTTAAAATAATTACTCTTGAATTAAATTGTCACCAGAAAAAGTACTCACTGTTTTTTTAGCCGTGGTGCTGTTGCAAAATGCTTGTGCACTGATTCCCGTCTTCCCTGCACACGGGGAGGAGTAGGCCGAGTAAGACATGGCGGAGGCTGTGGCAATATTGGTGGTGGCACCACACCTTGGCGTAGACGTACCTCTTGTACACAGTGTGCTGGGAACAACCCTGTACCTTGACCACGCAAGGTGCCCTCTAGGAGACCACAGTCAGTTGAGCCTGTTACTGTAACAGTGAAAGCTCTGAGTTGCTTTCTATTCTCCTGTTACACAAAGAAAATCAAACTGGAAATACATTTATCTTATGTAATATAAAACAAAACTGGAAAGTAAAGAGAACGACCTGCTTACCTACCATCAATATAGGGACAACACATGAACCAAAAGTACAGTTGAATCTCAAGCTTTCCTAAATTTTAACCAGTTCCTTATTTGAGAAAAAGGGGGTGGGGCATAAAAAGTGTACAATGTACAGGAACTGAATTCAAGAAAAGTCTGGCCAAGTCTTTGAGCTATAAGTGTTGTAATCTCTGAGAAGGGAGTGTAACAGATATTTGTACTACGATGTGCTACCTATGACGAACTATAAAGCTCTTGAAGATTATTGTAGTAACACTGTTCACGTTTACGTCGCACTTCACTTAGCGTAGACCGGGACTGTGTCGTAGGCATTCTCGATGTTAACTGACTGGGCACGGCCCGTGCTGTCGGAGTTGTTGTTGTTGTTGTTGTTGTTGTCATGCCAGCAGAGATCGCGTCCGAATTCTCGCGTGCCCTCTGGTGGACGGGACTCTACTTGCGGCAACTACCGTCCGTGATGCGCCGTGCCAATGTGCGCCTCCCGCGATCTTTCTGGTGGCTACTACACTCCTCCTCCTTCGGGGGGTGAAGCCACTGTGATCCACTGCGTCGTAAGGTGGAGCGTCGGGCAGGAGCGATGACCTCCACATCCATTGGATGGCCGGAGTCGAGGGGATCTGCCAACCCTCGAACATGAACCTTTGAATACGGCTGGAAGTGACCCACATGAAGAGGCCCCCATCGTCCCACAACCGGAGCCCGGGACAGAACGGGCGACAAGCTGTCGAACTCCGGATCCTGTTCCACCCCGGGAGGGGCAAGACCCAGTGGCGGGGACGAAGGGGAAGGGACGACCACAGGTGAACCAACCTCCTGAGAAACCGGGCCTGCTAGGGGGGGCCGGCTCTCGCTGGGGCATCTCGAACGATGGCGATGCCGGTGCTGGAGCTACTGGAGGCTGCCAAGGCTGAGAACCATCGCAGTGCGGCAGAGGCACAGCGGGGAGAGGAGGCAATGTCCCCTGTGAAACCAACACAGGTGCCGGCAATGGGGAAGCCGGTGTCAGAGAGGGCGGAGGGTGGCTGCCCGAACGTGGACGTAGCTGATTTTGGTGATGACGTACCACCCGGTCCCCCGCCTGCAAGGTATAGAGCTGGCGGCCATTGCGGCGCAGGACCACCGCTGGTATCCAACGTGGATTGCGACCAAACCCACGGGCCCAGGCCGACATACCCTGTGGAAAGCCAGGTACTCCGTTTTGTGAAGACTGGCGAGGACCAGGCCGGAGGAAGTGCAGCAGAGTCCTAGGTTGACGCCCATGGAGGAGCTCTGCGGGGCTGCGTTCTCCCATTGGTGCGGTCCGGTATGCCGTCAAGAAAAACGTCAATGCTTCCTCCGCAGGAAATTCGTGCACATACTTTTTCATCTGCATCTTAAATGTGCACACCATGCGCTCGGCTTCCCCATTCGATTGTGGATGGAAGGGGGGGAGAGCAAATGTGCCGAATACCGAAGCGCCTACAAAAATCCTGGAAGGTCTGCGAAATAAACTGCGGTCTATTGTCCGAGACCAGGGTGATTGGCAGACCTTCCACAGAAAAGATTTTTGCTAGTGCCTGGATTGCAACTTCTGAAGTGGTTGAGGAGCAGCGAACCACATATGGGAATCGGGAATAAGCATCAATGACAATGAGCCAAAAACCGTTGAGAAACGAGCCCGCAAAATCGATGTGAACACGTTCCCATCCTTGGGTTGCCGGCGGCCATGAAGAGAACGCTGCCCTGGGAGATGCTTGTTGGCTCGCACACTGGGAACAGGCGGCCACCAAGTGCTCAATTTCTCTGTCAGTACCGGGCCAGTACACAGTCGGCGAGCCAAGGTTTTAGTACGGGAAACACCCCAGTGCCCCTCATGTAATAACGTGAGGACCTCCCGTCGTAAACTTGCAGGAACAACCACGCGAGGAGCTGTATCATCGGTAGCCAGAAGGAGAATGCCGTCCAAGACCGAGAGGCGGTCCCGTAGAAGAAAATAATTACGAAGAGGGTCCGAGGCCCGGCCCGGAGGGCGGGATGACCACCCCTGCTGAATGAGGCGAACTACTTGCTGGAGAACCGGGTCAGCTGCCGTTTCCCAGGTGACTCGAGAACTAGTGATCAGGAAGCCATCAACCGCTTGGCGGGACGCCACATCCAAATGAAAACACATAATCTCCTCTCGATCAAACGTAGGATCCGGGCCCACCAGAAGACGGGAAAGAGCGTTGGCGTTGGCATGCTGTCCTGTAGGGCGAAAATGAATGTCATAATGGTACTTAGAGAGGAACAAGGCCCAGCGCTGTAGTCTGTGGGCCGCCCTATCTGGAATCTGAGAGGCGGGGCCAAATAACAATATTAACAGCTTATGGTCAGTGATTAACTGAAACTTTGTGCCATACAAGAAAGGGTGAAACTTGGTAACAGCGTAGACAATGGCCAAAGCCTCTTTTTCCACCTGGGAGTAATGGGCCTGCGCGGGACTAAGCGTTTTAGACGCAAACGCCAGTGGTTGCTCGGAACCATCTGCGTTGCGATGGGCCAGGACCGCCCCCACCCCATACTGCGAAGCATCAGTAGCCAGGACCAATGGCTTATGGGGATCAAAAGTAGCCAAACAAGGGGCTGACGTGAGGAGGCCCTTCAACGAGGTGAACGCTCACTCGCATGCAGGCGACCAATCAAAAGGAACACCCTTGTGCAGAAGGCAGTACAGGGGGTGGGCTATTGTGGAAGCCCTAGGAATGAACCGGTGGTAATAGGCTATCTTGCCTAAAAAAGCTTGTAGCTCTTTCAGCGAAGCGGGCCAAGGAAGGTTGACGATACCATGGACCAAACTTCCTAGTGGCTGGATACCGTGCCGAGAGATGGTGTAGCCCACATACTCAATGGATGGTTGAAAGAAGGTTGACTTATGCAGGTTGCAACGCAAGCCCACAGACCTGAATTTGAGAAAGAGGGTGCGAAGGTTGTGCAAGTGTTCCTTCGTGCTGCGGCCTGTGACAATTATGTCACTAAGGTAATTAATACAATGAGGAATTGTCGACGTGACATGCTCAAGATAACGCTGGAATATCGCTGGGGCACTGGATATTCCAAAGGCCAACCGCTGGTATTGGTAAAGGCCAAACGGGGTGTTGACGACCGCCAACCGTTTGGAGTCCTCATCAAGTGGTATCTGATGGTAAGCCTCCGACAAATCGATTTTCGAAAAATATTGGCCTCCCGCCACGGAGGAGAACAATTCATCAGCACGAGGCAAAGGATAGGTGTCCACCACCAATTGGGAATTAATGGTGGCCTTGAAATCGCCACAAAGACGTAATTTTCCCGAGGGCTTCCTTACAATAACGAGGGGCGAAGCCCACTCGCTGGAAGAAATGGGAAGAACGACCCCTAGGGCTGTCAGCCGGTCTAGCTCTTCCTTTACCTGAGGGCGGAGAGCCAAGGGGATCTGCCTCGCGCGGAGAAAACGTGGGCGAGCCAACGCCTTCAATGTTAAGTGAGCTTCAAAATCTGAAACACGCCCCAGGCCCTCCTCAAAAATATCTGGAAAGTCGGAGATCAAAGATTCCAATGATTGATAGGGAACGTCTTCGGAGACCAACTGTATGGTGTCAGCGATAGAAAAACCGAAAGCTTGAAAGGCATCCAGGCCAAAAAGGTTAGCTGAGCTCGCATCACTGACAACAATAAAAGTAATAGGCCGAGTGACTGATTTGTAAGTCACGTTGGTAGTGAATTGACCCAGTAGGGGAATGAACTGTTTACCATAACCGCGTAGACGCCGGAAAACTGGCGCCAACGGGGGCGATCCAAGGTCGGAATAAGTTTGTGCATTCAACAACGAAACTGCCGCACCCATATCGACTTGCAGTTGTAACCGGCGCAACCGAACCGACACCTCGATAAAGAGTTTGCGTGCAAATGCGTCGGGAGCCTGGCCCGATGAAACTTCCTGAATGTCAACGTCCATGTCCTCTGTACCTGCTTCCTTCGATTCTTTTGAGGCTGAGTGGCAAACTTTAGCAATGTGACCTTTTCTATTACATTTGCGACAAATGGCCCAACGCTGGGGGGACTCTGACCGATCATGATGTATATAGCATGACGCACAGGACGGCAACAGGGGCCGGCGCCCGGAATTCTGTTTACGCGCCGTGCGGGAGCGGCCGTAACGGCCGGATGGTACGGCTCGCACGTCGTCCACCCCTGACACAGTGGACGCGGCCGCGCCGCCCTGAACCTCCGCGACGTCGCACCACTCTTCCAGCTGTTGACCCACTGCGCGAGAGACTTCATACGATTGAGCAATGGACAGGACTTCCTCGAGGGAAGGGTTTTCTAACTGCAGGGCCCGTTGCCGGACCTCCCTATCAGGTGCCGAACGAACAATGACGTCGTGTACCATAACGTGGGCGTACGACTCTCGCGACTGCTCTGTGACAAAATGACACTTGCGACTGAGACAGTGCAGGGTAGCGGCCCACGCCCAGTAAGACTGATGGAGCTGTTTCTTGCATTGATAGAACTCGACCCTAGCCACCACAACATGCGTGCGGCGGCGATAATATGAAGACAGCAATGAACACAATGCGTCAAAAGACAAGGACGAGGGTTCCTGCAACGGCGCTAGCTGCCGCAAAACTTGATACAGCGAGGGAGATATCCAAGACAAGAAGAGAGCCCGACATACCTCCACATCGGCAACATGAAACGCCTGGAAATGCTGCCGAAGGCGATGTTCATATGCGTCCCAATCCTCTGCCGTCTCGCCATACGGGGGAAAGGGAGGAGGGAACTGCGCTGGAGCAGACGGCGTGGAGAGCAACGCGGGAAGCACTTGTTTCATGGTGGCCATGAGTTCCGTCTGCTGCGCAACCAAAACTCACACCAAATCCTCCATGCCATGGAGAAGCTGCGAAACCGGAACAACGACGCAACACGCGAAAGAATGACCCTACTCGTCGCCAATTGTGTAGTAACGCTGTTCACGTTTACGTCGCACTTCACTTAGCGTAGACCGGGACTGTGTCCTAGGCATGCCCGATGTTAAATGACTGGGCACAGCCCGTGCTGCCGGAGTTGTTGTTGTTGTTGTTGTTGTTGTTGTCATGCCGGCAGAGGTCGCGTCCGAATTCTCACGTGCCCTCTGGTGGACGGGACTCTACTTGCGGCAACTACCGTCCGTGACGCGCCGTGCCAATGTGCGCCTCCCGCAATCTTTCTGGTGGCTACTACAATTATCAATTGTCGAAAATTTAATAACAAGCAATGTTTGTGAATAAAGAGAAAGCTGTTCCTCAAAAGCAGTAAATTCAGGGATATAGTGTAAATAAATCAACAGAATATATGCCTCCAGCAGATGATGAGAAGTTTTTATCTACACAGATAACAGTGTTGGTACATAGCAAACATTGTGAGGAATGCACAATGCTGTGAAATACTGGAATTACTAGATCAAGTGCATCAATCTGTGAAGTTTTATAAAGCTGTGAGAACTCTATGACAGCTGGCAGTAAGTGCATCAAAATCAGTGGTGCCACATCATTAACCCCTATTACAAAGACATAAACAAACAACAATACAAAACATATAGATGTTCACCATCCAGGTTTGAAGCATATGCTCTCATTTTGTAGCTATAGTGTACAAGAGGACTCATAATCTAGTTTTCCCCTTTATTCTTAAAGAATTATTTTTGTCTAATCATACGTATATTGTCAAAAAAGAAACGAGAGTGCTCTCATAACTAAAGAATTAGTAGTAGCATATTAGTGTGCATGTGATTTTTGCCTTTACCTGTGTCTATATGACAGGATTCACCAAAATCTATCAACTTCCTGGCAATGGGGAGAATATTTTCTACAGACATATTCTTGTCAACAACCAGTTGGCATAAATATTGGAGCTGCCTCAAGGAAAATGACATATGTAAATGTTCTGAGCAGAGGATGGAATGATTGCAGGCATGTATGAACCGAAACCAATCCTACTTTATGACACCCACTTTGATAAATTTGATTTTCAGCATCAGTCTTGTCTCGCATCTCATTCACATCATTTTCTAATGGAGTGCAAGAACATGTCTATAGTGAACTGCTTGTCCAATGTTTCTGAAATGATCGATTCTGACTAGACCTGTCACATTTTGAAGACACAGTTCAAGAAGAAGCAAAAAAATATGAATCCAAATTGCCACAACAAGAATTTGTTTAGTAATGAGTAACGTGAGCAGTCTTGTTTCTTTTTGCCAGACCTTGGGTGATATGAAACATGTATGTATAACATAATTGTGTGATGCCTTTAACTTACAATTGTAACATTATTTTTAATGTTAATCTTTGTAAATAGGGATATGTATGTTTCTATGTATGCATAGCATTTATGCTTTAAAGTAAATAGTCATAATTATTCTATTTTAGTTATTTTGTTATTCTAGAGGACTATTAACTTACCAGCCACAAAAGTGGGAACGATTGAAGCAGGGCTGTTAAAAAGCCCAAATTAAAACACATAAGAACATCATCATGCAACCATGAAAAGGTGTCGTAATGTTTAGTTATTCAATACAGCCAGTTTCTGTCAAATGACCATTTTTGAGTCACCTACATATCTATAAAAATGTATGACAAATAGAGTGTATGGCAATACAGTTGTGGTTAACCATTGTACACAACAGATATTCAAAGTAACATTACATAAAGCTAAAGGAAGCCCTGCTGTTGAATACATTGTTTTTTGTACGCTATGTTTCTTTGTGTATGTGAACTAACTTATATAGGATCACTACCAAATAATAATGAAACAAAACATTAGTAAGATGAAATTCAGTGTTCTTTCCTGTACCTTATGTGCGGGATTTGGAGGGACATTTTCTTCCCTCATGCTCCAGTTGTTCCTTTTTCATCAGATGCTCACTTTCTCCACCTTACTGTTATCAGTATAAGGTATAAATCTATTTTATACTTTCATTTTGAATGAAATACATCCAGTTCTCAATGTTTAAAATAATAAATTCTTCTTGTTATAGTTCAGATATAATGATATTGTGACAATGCAAAATTTGGGGACAGAAACAACAATAAAAATGAGGAAAAACAATCACTCACTTGTGTGTGTGTGTGTGTGTGTGTGTGTGTGTGTGTGTGTGTGTACGCACGCGTGCATGCATGCCCACTGAAGAAGAATGACAGCATGCACAAGAGCTTGTGTATTTTTGTCACTACTACATGTGTGTGTTTGCCACTCAATGTTTGTTGCAAGTGAGAGGTCTTTTTTCCTCATTTCTATTTGGTAGAAGTCCTTATAGTTTTCTCATGACTCATATATTTATTAGTACTGCCAATTTTATGATGTTTATCGTACATAATATTTGGGCTGGGGGTGGGAGTTAAACTTCATGTTTGTGACTGAGGCTACTTTGTGTTACAACCTTGCAGTTAATACTATACATGTGTAATTCAACATTACTTACCTTCAAGAATATCCCCCTGAGAAATGCGGAGATGGCCTGGGAGACTAGAGCTGTAGTTCTCAAGACACACAACAGCTGTCCCAGGGAGAATGACAGAGTTGTTCGTAGTGTCACTGTTGGCTGTGCCAACTCCAGAACTATCACTGATGATGTCACTTGTATCACCCAAGCTCTTGTCTGTTGTGAAACACATCTCTTTAGAATATATATAAAATGGAACCATAACATGGATATTAACCAAATAATTTGTAAAACAGAATTAATTTGGTTGCATACTGCAGATCTACAAAACACCCAGAATTGGTATCATATCAAGGAAGTACACCTGCCCATATCACTTGATAACACTAGTTTACTCTCTTTTAGGAAGTGTGAAATATAATGGTCATATAAGAATTTTTTAATTAAAATTTCTTAATTAACTAAAAAGCATTCTCTTAATGTCACCCTCCCACCCCACTCCCACCCCCCACTCCCCCTCTCCGTCAGACTTGGACTAGGATTCATCTTCTGGTGTCATCATACTGTGCGAAATGCGTTTCTGTATTGCATGACTGCCTTGGTTGTACCATTATGAATGATTATTGAAATGAATGGAAGGGAGAAGATGAAGCCTTGCTCCTTTTGAATAGTATTAAAGAGGGCACACAGCTTAACGAACGTATCAACTGGGCAGTCACGCCATACAGTGTTACTCACTTGTAGAGGAAAGATCTTTGGGATATAACCCATGACCATAGTTCACACTCCAGTAATCAGTAATCCATTCACTTAGGTGTTTGAACTGAGCAGAGGTTATGTGAGAATACTGATAACTTTTGAACAACAATACAGATGGCTGATTGATCTATAGCTGATTTGGAGATTTAGTGAAATGGCACCAAAGTGATGTGATATTGGGAGAAGTACATCACCACCCTTTACCATACACAAGTTATGTACAACCATGCAATTAAATACTGTCTGAAGATTTCTTGGCATAATAACTGCTCTAATGATTCCCAGGTATAACATTATATGTTTCCACAGTAACTGTGGCCTGGAAAGATGTGGGCTCAAGGCCAAGACAGTCAATCTGGGTAATAACAACTTGTCTTATTAAGCTTACAGAGTGGGGTCAATAGTTTGTTTCTCCAGCAGAGGGCTCTGGCTGTGAACTTCCCCTGCAATGGCATTATAGTCCCTCCCATCCTCTGGGTGCTTGGAGTTTTGTGGTGGGTCAGCATATAAATTGGCTCCCCAGTACTGCTCCTTACAGTGCATCAGCTTATGAAGGTGATGAGCTGCTGTCTCATAGAAACATTGTGTGATTATTATGATATTATCCACTGCTACTTTAAACAACCATTTAACTGTATAACAAAACAGTTTAACCACTGTAGTGAGCACTATTAATTGTGACCAGACACACAAAAAGGAGAGCCTTTCACAAACAAAAGAATTTGGTGAGTACAATACCGAAAATGCCACTGAAATATTTCTTCAATTACATATATATTTCATAAGCCACGTTATGGCAAGTGGATGAGGATACTTTGTGCACCATGGTCACTTCACAAATGGTCTGTGGGAAGGATTGTTAGTAAGCCTCAGGGTAACCTTCATTTTCTTTTTGTGAGATATATGTGTGAGGAAACAAGATATTGGTTGTTCTTCAAGGAAACTATGCTCTCAGAATTTTAATAGCAAACCACATCATGGTGCATTGCCTCTCTTGTAGCATCTGACATTAGAATCGGATAAGCATCTCCATTATGTGTTCACACTTACTAAATTAATCTGTGATGAAACATGTTTCTCTTCTTCGGATCTTCCCTACTTCTTCCATTGATTCCATCTGGTACAGGTTCCCTACTGATGAGCAATACTCAAGTATTGTTCGAATAAGGTTCTTATTAGTTGTAGTCTTCATGGGTGGCCTACACTTCCTGATGGTTCTTCCAATGAATCTAAGTCTGACACATGCATCATCTGCCTGCAATCATTTTATCATACATAAATGGATCTTTCTGCCAATTTATCCACAATATGTTACTTTTGTTTATGTTTAGGCTCAGTTGCCAATTCCTGCACCAACTGTCAGTCCTTTGCAGGCCTTTCTTCATTTCACAACAATTTCCTAGTGTTACAACTTCTCTATATATTGTAGCATCATCTGCTGAACATACTGATATATTGTGAAAAGTAATTGCCCTATAGTGGATCCTTGGAGTACATCCATAATTACTTTTACAGTACGTCTGAAGATTTGTCTTCTGCTAAAAATGACCTGGAATAGTTTGTTTGCTAGGAACTCTTCAATCTAATCACAAAGCTGGTTTGATATTGTGTGCACTCATATTTTGTTCCCTAAGTGACAATGAGGAACTGTGCTGAATTCCTTCTGGAAGTCATGGAGTATTGTATCAACTGAGGTGTCATTATCTGCTGTCTTCTGGCAATGGACAGAGAGACCAAGATGGGTCTCACACCAACATTATTTACTGAATCCATATTGATTCCCACAGGTGGGATTGTCAGTCTCCACAAGCATAATATGTGAGGTGCTCCAAAATTCTACAACATACTGACATCAGCAATATATGTCTAAAGTTTTGAGTACCTGTTCAATGACCCTTCTTGAAAATGTTAATAATTTGCACATTTCTCCAATCACTAGGAACACTTCACTTTTCCAACAACCTATGATATATGCTACTTGAAGAGGAAGTTCTTCAAATACTCTATTCAGAACTATATTGATATCCTATCAGATCCAGTCACCTTTCCTCTGCTGAGTAATTTCAACTGATTTTCTATCCCGTGGTCACTTATTTTGATAGCAGTCATTTTGACGTTTGTGTGATGATTTGAAGGAGGAACTGCAGTTTTGGAAAATTAAATTTAATATTTTGGCCTTCTTCCTGTCATCCATCATTTTGATGCCATTATCGTTATAGTGTGTCTGAACAGTTGGCTCTGATCTGTTTACTAATTCAACATAAGAGCAAACCTTCTCAGGATTTTCTGTCAGATTAGTAGACAGAACTTTACTTTCAGTTTCTTTAAATGCTTCTTATGTGGCTCTCCTTACATCAGTTTTGGCTTCATCCACCTTTCTTTTTTTTTTTTTTTTTTTTTTTTTTACTCTTTCCCATTCCTCACAACTTTGCTCAGCACTACCTGTCTTAGGCATACTGTACAAAGCTATTGAGCTTCCTGTTAGGCCATCTTTAGACAAGAAAGTTGCAGGACCAAAGTTGTTCAATATAAAATGTCGAATTAAAACACCTTCAGCCGGCTAAATTTCCAGCTTTATTTTATTTGTGCAACCAGTTTCAGCATTACATTACGCCATCATAAGGTCCCCTGACCAACATATAGGAAGAATGCCAACTCTTATATAGTCAAAATAGGAGCCAGCATACAGTCACTGGTCTCTGTCAATTTATTGTTAATACAATGATCCCTTTGATCATTACTCGAACTTTGTCTATTTATATTCAACATTTTCAATTTCAGAGATGAATGGTTCAAGCTGACTGCTCAGGTAATTGGGAAGGTATTTTTTGTTGCACTTGCCAAGCAAAATTATCTTCATATCTTTCTTTATAATCTCAGTATCTCACTTACAGAAGCATGCAGGGATGCTGTAATGGATTATGATTACCGATTCCCTGCTCTACATTAATTGAGTCAAAAAGTTCAGGTCTCTTTTAACCAGAATATCTAAGAGATTATCCTCGTGAGTTGGTTCTCTGAAGAACTGCTCAAGGTTTTTTTGGATCAAACATTTAGGACAATTTCACACAATTCCCTGTCACTACTACCCACCCTAATCACTTGAGGCTCCTCAGACAAGTTTTTCATCTTCTAACACTATAATGTGAGCAGGAAATTTAAATGCAATCTTCTCCAAATTTTCCCTCAAATGCTCTGCCACTGCTTATCCAGAGGTGGGGGGTCTATAAAAGCATCTGAATACCATGTTTGATTTTCACCCAAATTATTTCACATTCATAATTTGTACCAACCTTACTATGTATTGTCATGTTATTTGTGGCTGTAAACACAGCTCCACACCTATCTTGCAATATACACTCCATTTGGAAATTAGAATTTCATTGCTATTAATATCTGGTTTCAGCCATCTTTCTCTCTGTAAACATGGCTTCACACATATCCTGCAATATACACTCCATTTGGAAATTAGAATTTCACTGCTATTAACATCTGGTTTCTGCTACCTTTCTCTCCCTAGTACTATGAGGGATTACCCTTCTTTCTAAGTGAAACTAGTTCTGTGACCTTTCCCCTGCAGTTCACTAATACTATATTATTTTCTTCATCTGATCTGTCATGATGAATGCTACCATCTCTATTTAATGGGACTGACATTCATACCTGTCAGAAATCGGAATGCATCTTATCAGACCTGTGGAAGCATTTCTCCATCTCAAAAAGCACACATGTGCACACCATAAGTATTCTGCTACGCTAGTAGCCACTAACTACATGTGGCACACATCTGACCTATTGAAAGGCATTCTACTCCTCTCCACCACATAGCAGAGGTCAAGAATTCTAATTCAAGATTGTCACGGAATCATCTGACCCCATGGTTTAATCTTTCCACTCAGCACCAAACTAGGGGACCAAGATAAGTTGTGGGAATACACATTACCACCAACTGTGGCTCTGGCCTGAGCAGCCAGAGATACCAGGAATGCCTGTGTGAGGTGTGCATGCTTGTGTGAATGTGTGTGTGTGTGTGTGTGTGTGTGTGTGTGTGTGTGTGTGTGTTTTTCTTTTTTGATGAAGGCTTTGGCCAAAAGCTTAACGTGTAACAGCCTTTCCATTGTGCTGTCTGCAACTCAACGTGTCATCT